>NC_060139.1:973335800-973638831 GCF_021461385.2 Schistocerca piceifrons | reverse complement strand
AAAGTAGAAGATTTATTCGAAGTGGGTCTCGAACCCGGATTTACCGCGTTCCATCAGCGGACACGGTACCAGACTGATTCAAGTTTCCAAGTTACCTCATTCCGGAATGCAGCATTACCCATCCATTAAACTCACTACTCACAAATCCTGATTCCCATAGCAGTTCGGACAATATTTCTATATTCGCACTGAAACAGACGTCGAGGAGACTTCCCCCTCTCTTTCCAGAAACATATATATCTGAGTGGTCCCAACGCTTCCCCCCTACGAGTTCCATAACAAATCGGCGCAAATTTGCGATCTAAGGCAGCTCCACGAATCGGTTGTTGGATGCGTATCAGTGTGACTTGTTCAGCTTGTGTCTGATTGTACTACTGCCTCAGTTTTTATTGCGCCTGATGGTGTCTGCAGTACGCGAAGGCGAAAATTTTTGAATTAAAGTTGTAAGAATTTCCAGTATCCTCCATATGAGTACCAAAAATATCCGTCAAATTTCGGTTATACAATAAATCACACTGTTTAAAGGTTGTCGATTCACATAAATATTAGGGAGTAAAACTGCGAACAGCTTAAGCTGGAATGGTCACATAGAAAATCTTGTGCGACGGCCGCTGTGGCCGAGCGGTTCTAGGCGCTTCAGTCTAGAACCGCGCGACCGCTACGGTCGCAGGTTCGAATCCTGCCTCGGGCATGGATGTGTGTGATGTCCTTAGGTTAGTTAGGTTTAAATAGATTTAAGTTCTAGGGGACTTATGACCTCAGATGTTAAGTCCCATAGTGCTCACAGCCATTTGAACCATTTTAAAATCCTGTGCGGTAGGCGTTTTAGTGGGAGAACACTTCTTTTTCCTTTTCCTGCCTCACTATTCTGGTCTCAGGCGGGTCAGTAGTGATCGAATGACTGTTTGACTTCCTCACTCTATGGCGAATTCGGACGTGGTTTGGAGTGACGTAACGTCAGCACGCGGCCGTTGTCGGCTTTGCACACAGTGGAGCCGCTACTCCAGTTCCAGTGGTTCCTCAGCTGGCATCACAAGGATGAGTTGATACCACTCCAGTCCACCCACCAAGGAAGCATCGCTATCAGTACCGGGGATTGAACCCTGATCTTCCGCGCGGCAGTCAGTCACGCTGATAGCACAGCGATGGAGGCGGATTAGAACTTTTACAAGATACAATAAACAATCTACAAAGCTTGTCCGTCTCCTTCTGGAGTATTGCTACGCGTTATGTGATCCTAGATCCTTATCAGATAGGACTACGGAGTACATCGAAAAAATCCAAAGAAAAGCAGCTCGTTTTGTATTGTCACTAAATAGTGGAACGAGTGTTAAGAATGTGATAGGAGAGTTGGAATGGCAGTCATTAAAGGAAGCGTGTCTTTCACTGCTGTCAGGCTTTTTAAGCGAATCCCGGTCACCAGTTTTCTATTCCGAATAAGAAAATATTTTGTTGACTCCCACCTACATAGGGTGAAACGACCATTCTAAATCAGAGCTCCCAAGGAAAGTATTATGTGTTCATTCATCACGTGTGCTATTCGACAGTCTGAAAGTGGTGCTATCAACTCTCTGCCAAGCACTTATGTGTGAATTGCAGAGTAGTTGTATTTTATTTCATTTTATTTTACGCGTCTAGTTCCGTAGGACGAAATTAAACAAATCTTCAAGGTCATGGAACGTCTCAGTGAATGAAATTACAACATAAGAAAAATAAGAAATAAAATAAAATATTTATGAAGCCAAAAAAGACAAGCCATAAGTTTTAGTAAACTTAATCAACAATATAATACACGAATCAGCTTACTTTATCAAGGAAGTCCTCGACAGAATAGGAGAGACCCACGAGGTAACTTTAAAATATCTATTTGAAAGCTCGTGGATTACTGCTAAGATATTTGAATTCTTGGGGTAGCTTATTGAAAATGGATGCAGCAGTGTAATCAACACCTTTCTGGTCAAGATTCAAGGAAGTGTGATCAAAATGCAGATTGGATTTTTGCAAAGTATTAACTGATTGAAAGTTGCTTCTTCTTGGGAATATGCTGATATTGTTAACAAGAGTCGACAGTATAGAATATATATGATAAGAGGCCAATGTCAAAATACCGAGACTAGTGAACAGGGGCCGACAAGAGGTTCGCAAACTTACTCCACTTATTTGCCAGAAGTGTCCGTTTTTGAGCCATAAAATATCCTATGACAATGGGAAGAATCACCGAAAAATAGATGACATACGACATACGCGAACGAAAATAAGCAAAGTATTGTACTTTTGGTGTCGAAAAGTCGCTTACTTGAGATACCGTCCGAATAGGAAAAATGGAAGCATTAAGTCTTTCAACAAGATCCTGAACGTATGCTTTCCACAACAGTTTACTATATATCTGAACACCTATAAATTTGAACTGTTCAGTTTCACTAATCATCAGCCCGTTATGTGAAATTAAAACGTCAGGTTCTGTTGAAGTGTGTTAGAAACTCTAAAAACTGAGTCTTACTGTGGTTTAGCGTTAGTTTATTGTCTAAAAGTCATGAACTGTACTATTTGAAACAGAACCAATGTTGCAGACACACGTTTACTACCAAGCTAGTGTCATCAGCAAACATGAATATTTAAGAATTACCTGTAATAATAGGGGGCACATAATTCATATAAATAAGGAACAAGAGTGGTCCCAACAGCCGGCCGGTGTGGCCGTGCGGTTAAAGGCGCTTCAGTCTGGAACCGCGTGACCGCTGCGGTCGCAGGTTCGAATCCTGCCTCGGGCATGGATGTCTGTGATGTCCTTAGGTTAGTTAGGTTTAATTAGTTCTAAGTTCTAGGCGACTGATGACCTCAGAAGTTGAGTCGCATAGTGCTCAGAGCCATTTGAACCATTTGGTCCCAACACTGACCCCTGGAGCACCTCCCACTTGGCCTTGTCCCTCTCACACCTCACATCACAGCCATTCTCAACACCGTGAACAATGGCTTTTGCCCTCTGTTGTCACAGTAAGAGGTGAACCATTTGCGAGCTACACCCCGTATTCCTTAATTGTCCAAGTTCTGGAGCAATATTTTGTGGTCATCACAATCAAACACCCTAGTTAAACAGAAAAGATGCATAGCGTCCAAAGCCAGAATGAGATTTTCACTCTGCAGTGGAGTGTGAGCTGACATGAAACTTCCTGGCAGATTAAAACTGTGTGCCCGACCGAGACTCGAACTTGGGACCTTTGCCTTTCACGGGCAAGTGCTCTACCATCTGAGCTACCGAAGCACGACTCACGCCCGGTACTCACAGCTTTACTTCTGCCAGTACCTCGTCTCCTACCTTCCAAACTTTACAGAAACTCTCCTGCGAACCTTGCAGAACTAGCACTCCTGAAAGAAAGGACATTGCGGAGACATGGCTTAGCCATTTCCATGAGAGTCGTTAGTCTTCAGTGATTTAATTATTGACTGAATCTCCCCCTTGTCAGCATCACAGAGTAGTGTTTCAGACATCATTCTCAGAAAGGCGCTTTCCAAGACAGTAATGTGATTCCCCGTAGAAATAAATTTTTTGTATAATTCACCAGTAATGTTAAGAAAATGATTGTTAAGTACTGTACTTTTATCTGACTTATCTGTAACAGAAATATTTTTACTACTAACCGACTTTATAGCGTTGATCTTCTTCTACTGACCATACACTTCCTTCACAACCCACCATATGATTTTAATTTTATCCTGTCAATTAGCTATTCTATTTGCATGCCACATACTCATTGCCTTGCTAATAACATTTTAAGCACCTAAGTATACTGTCTGTAATGGGCTACTGTAGCTTGGTTGTAACTACTTCTAACAATTTGATATAAGTCCCACTTTGTTCTACATGGTATTCTTATCCCACTAGTCAGCCACTCAGGCCATCTTTTTTACTGATAGTACCGTGTGTAGAGCGTTCTAATGAAAAGCAGCTCTCAAAGAGCATGAGAAATGTGTTAAGGAAAACATTATACTTGTCATCTATGTCATCGGCACTATAAACATCCTGCCACTCTTGTTCCTTAACGATGTTTAAAAACCTCTCTGTCGCCGTTGGATTGGCTTTTCTACGTATTTCGTAATTATATATAACATTTATTTGAGTACAGAACCCTTTTTAGTGTTAAAATTTGTAAATCATGCTCTGAAAGGCCGTTCACCCATTCACTAACAGAATGCCCATCTAGTAATGAAGAATGAAAAAAAAATTGTCTATAGGTGTGCTACTCTTCCCCTGCACCCTGGTGGAAAACCACACACGCTGCATCAGATCATATGAGTTTAGATCTTCCAGCATCCTTTCTCTTGCACAATCACATAAAAAAATAATGCTGAAGTCACTACTTGTAAATAATTTTTGGTACTTCCTAGGAAGTGAACCAAGAACCCTCTCCATCCTGAGCAGAAATGCTCTGATGTCAGTTAGCGGACCTATAAAAACAATTAGAAGTTGAGTTTCACTAAATTCAACAGCCTTTGCACATCATTCAAATAATCTGTTCAGTGGAGTGCAGTGATACGTCTGCAGACTCAAATGGAATATAGATGTAAACCGCAATGAATGTCAAGCCGAAACGACCAAAATATATTACTGTCACTGTTTGATCTATGAAACTCCACGACATACTCACGTTTCAGTTATGAACATGTTCATGGAGGATGATTCTAAATTTCACTAAAGTGGCAAAAGTCGTGGGATAGCGATATGCACATATACACATGGCGGCAGTACCGTGTACACAGGTTATAAAATGGCAGTGCATGAGCGGAGTAATCATTTGTACTCGGGTGATATATTTGGAAGGGTTTCCAACATAATTATGGCCGCACGACCAGAATTAGCAGACTGAGAACGCGGAATGATAATTGGAGCTACAAGCATGGGACATTCCATTTGGGAAATCGTTAGGGAATCCAATATTTCGAGAGCCACAGTGTCAAGAGTCCGCCGAGAATACAAAATTTCGGGCATTACGTCTCAGCACGGACATCGCAATGGCCGACGGCCTTCACTTAACCACCGAGAGTAGCGGCTTTTGCACTGAGCTGTCAGTGCTAGCAGCCAAGCGACAATACGTGAAATAATCGCATAAATCAATGTGGGACGTGTGACTAATGTATCTATGAGGACACTGCGACAAAGTCTGGCGTTAAAGCCCTGTGGCAGCAGACGATCGGCGCGAGTGCCTTTGTGAACAGCACGACATCGCCTGCAGCGCTTGTCCTGGGATCCGGCTCACATCGTTCCCACCCTAGAGGACTGGAAAACCGTGGCCTGTTCGTATGAGTCCTGACGTTCAGTTGGTAAGAGGTGATGGTAGGTGCGGACCCGATGAAGCCATGGACCTAAATTGTCAACAAGACACTGTGCAAGCTCGTGGTGGCTCCATAATGGTGTGGGCTGTATATAGTACATCGAATATACTGGGCCCTCTCGTGGAAATAGCTGTGTTCGGCCACTTGGAGACCATTTTCAGCTGTTTATGAACGGCACGTTTTCAAACAACAACGTAATTTTTATGGATGACGATGCGCCATGTCACCAGGCCTTAATTGTGCGCGGTTGATTTGAAGAACATTCTGGAGGATTCGAGCGTAAGATTTGTGCCACGCAGATCGCGCGATATGAATCCTATCGAACATTTATGGGACATAATCGAGAGATCAGTTCGTGCAAAAAATCCTTCACCGGCAACGAATGGCTCTGAGCACTATGGGACTTAACTGATGAGGTCATCAGTCTCCTAGAAGTTAGAACTACTTAAACCTAACTAACCTAAGGACATCACACACATTCATGCCCGAGACAGGATTCGAACCTGCGACCGTAGCGGATGCGCGTTTCCTGACTGTAGCACCTAGAACCGCAGGGGCCACTCCAGCCGGCGCACTGGCAACACTTTCGCAGTTATAAACGGCTATAGAGGCAGAAAAGCTCGATATTTCGACTTAATTTCATTCCATGTCGAAATGCTACACTACGCCAGGTGAAAGTAGGTTCAACATTAATATTGGGAGATATCTCATGACTTTCTTCACCTCAGTGTATTATTCTTAATGGATGATGACACAGAAAAATCTATTGTAATAAATGTTCTTAACAAACATCTGTTACAGAAATGAAATCAAGAAATAGTTCTGAAACTGCACTTTAGCATAACATCAGTCAAAAAATGAACTTTGACGAAATTTATGCGGTAAATCTATGATGCTATGGATGCTAAAAAATCAAAATGAAAATGTGGTAGGAAAAGTATAACTCGGAAAGAGGCAAAAGGGTACACGAATTTTTATTGGAACGTTCAATCACGTATTACTAACATGTGTATGTTATGCGGAAACAGACGTGGCATGTTTCCTTCATTAAACTGTGCCAGCTGTCACCACACAACGGGTTATCACCATACATACATTCCCAGTAGCTAATACGAACAACCATCAGCTATATAAGGGAATGTCGACATTGAAAATTTGTGCCGGGCTGGCACTCAAACCGGATTTCCCGCTTTGTGCTTTGTGCTTTCATATGTAGTTGTTACTGAGACACAACCTGTATCCGCGCACATATTATGTGATTTCCGTACAGGGGATAACATCAGCGAATAACTACGATATTGCAGTGCTTGTGTTGTTAATAAGAACGATGCATTGTTCCTTCGGACATGCATGAATGCCCGAAAGAAAATTACATCATTCTTCTTAAAAACAGAAGAAATGCAGTATTCTGTCAGGTTTTTGTGAGTTGACTGTTGGCTGTGCAGCTGTATGGAATTCACACATGAAACCAAATCACATTGTCTCATGGGAAATGCAGTCCCCAACGTTACGTTTATCTGTTTGGCTTGATTAGTGAACAGAGTATAAATGTTCGTAATACACCCTCGGGTATTGAATAAATCAGAATGTCCACTACATTTCCCAGAGTTATTGACGGAGCTTTGTACACGGGTCACACGGTGAAAATGTTTCATGAATCGGAGCCGATTACAGGGAGTCTTAAAAGTGTGGGCTGTTCTCAGTGATGAAGAATAGTACACTTGTTAATGCGAGAAGTATTTATTCCCCTTTTGGTCAAATTCACATTCTGGTAAACGATGTGTGCAGCTGTATCGTAGTTTCTCAGTGTGATAGTTTAGTTGAATCCTTATCGTGCTTCGTGGAACTCCAACATTGCCCTTACTTAAAAAACCAACTGCTTTTTGTTATTTATTTAGTTTCCTGTCGTAGTTTCATATACATTCCTTAATGGTGACTACTTTCGAACAACTCCGTTCATTTTCGAACCATTCCTTGCGTCTATATCATTGAATGTGTTTGGAGGGACATCTTTCGCAGTACCTGTTGTTTGCTATTTTTTACGCTTCACTGTATTGCAGCTTAAGAGTGTGATGCAGTACACGCATACGGCTTTCATTTACGAAGGCATTATCAGTGGTGGTTCTATAAGTATAGAATACAGTACAGCTTACATTTGATACAATTATGAATGTGATGTTCTGCTTACTTACGTTGTTTATTATTACTGTTTTGGCATATTTTCAAGGCGACGGGTTCTTCCTTCGTTGCTAATAGTGGTTGTTATAGAAAAACTAGGTTGTACAACACTCATAAGGAAAAATTATTTTAATAATTATTTGTGGTTTTTAGTCCGAAGCCTCAACCCTGATCTACCCTATGGAAGCATATTCACTTCTACATAGCTACTGCAACGTACACTAGTCTCAATCTGATCACTGTATTCATGCCTCCTTGTCTTCCTCTCTAATTTTCACTCCCCTTACTTCCCTCTGTTTTCAAACTAATTTCTGATCCCTCGAATGTGTGCTACCAACCGTTGTCTTCCTTTAGTCAAGTTGTGCCCTAAATTTCTTTTATACAGGAATCGTATCAGTACCCCTTCATTAGTTGCTCGAGCTACCCATCTAATCCTGAATATTGTTCTACAGCCCGACATTTCAAAGGCTTATATATTCTCTTGTTGCCTGAATTCCTCATCGTACACGATTCACGTTCGTGCAAGACTACATTTTATTTACCCTCGTTAAAGACGACCTAACACTCAAACTTGCATTAGATGTCAACGAATTCCGATTTTCCAGATATCCTTTTCTGGGTGTAACCAGTCTGCAATTTACATCTCCCCAAGTTCTTCCGCCATCAGTTATTTTGCGGCCAAAACAACAAAACTCACCTATTTTTTGTCGCATTTCTAAAACTAATATCCTCAGAATCGCTTAGTTTAATTCGGCTACATTCTTGTTTTATGTATGCTGATTTTCATTTTTAGCGTTTTGAAAACACTATTCATTCTGTTCAATAGTTCTTCCCCCAGCATACTTACACTGTCATCGGCTAACCTCAAAGTTCTGATTCCTTCACCACGGTCTTTAATTCCCTTTCTACATTTCTTCTTTGTTTCCCTTATTGTTTGCTCAATATACAGATTAACGGTCTCACTCTAACCTCAACTACAGCTTTCCTTTCACGTCGTTCCTGTCTCGTAAGTGCAATTTCACTTGTACGAGTTGTAGATATATTTTCATTCCCTACTGCTTCAGAATTTCAGAGAGTCTATTCCATTCAACACTGACAAAGGTTTTCTGTACATCTGCAAGTGCTATTAACATAGATTTCATTTCTTCGGTCTATCTTCTAAGATAAGTCTTAGGCTGCGTATGGCCTGCGTTCCTTCATTTCTCCGGGACCAAAACCGATCTTCCGAGAGCTCGTTCCCTACTAGTTTATAATGTGCGACGATGACTTACTAAACACATATTCACTTACATAACTCGTATTCACAGTTGACAGCAGAATTATTGCATTCCCGCTTTGGGACTATGTGTATGGCACATGAGCCCTTAGTTATGTGCAACATTCGTTAAACTTCCTTGTGTCAGGACTCTCCTTTACTCTATCGTATCAGGTTCCCTTGGCTTAGTTTTGGTTTTCCCCACACCGACGGTATAAGCTTTCGAATTACTATTTTCTACTGTTATCAAGCTTGCTAGGATGCCTAAACTGGCCAGCCCCACCAACTATTTTCCCTGGCTACAGGTCGGTAACTTGTAAGAGAGAAATAAATCACTTACTCACCACAACCAAAGTAATGATAGTGTGGCTGACACTAATGTGACGACCAGCCTGTGAAAAGGACCAAAAGTAATCTGAGTAATTAATTACGGAAGACAGCCATGGAATATAAGTGTTTCTACAGAGAAGGACAAGAATTTAATCAAGAACTACTGAAGGCAGTAATAACTGAATCACAAACCAAACAAAGAGGGTCAGTTTAGTGGAAAGATCATGTTCTGATTAACAGCTGCCTGGATATGAGCAAAACATCAAGTGCTGCTGTTGACAACACTGTAATAAAGGCTTTGAAAAAAGACTTACGTCAGACGTACAGAACATTAACATCATGGGCATATACACACTCGAAGAACACAGAAATGAGGACACACGCGAGTTTCATCAGTCCCTTCATTCTGTGATAGATAAGCTTCCTATTCATGAAAACAGTTTAATCACTGAGGGTTTTAATGCAAGATTATGAAATACGTCTTTAGAACTGATACGTGGAGCTAACTGAGAAGATTACAAGAACCGGAAAGGTGAACAGCTAGGATATTTTGCAACATTAAAAAATTGAGACTATCAAAATTACATGGTGTGGAGGAGATAGCAGGTCAGTGACTCAGTATATCCCCACAACTGAGAATACGGCACATTTAGTACGATATACCATAATATAGAGGAATTGGTGATATAACAAAATCAACTGAAAATGCAGCAGGAGAGAGGGAGAAATATAAGAGCGAGAGAAGGATTGAAGACCAAGGAAAGATTCTTAGGAGAAAGAAAGATGCTTATTTAAAATATCTAAATTCAAAAAGCGTACAAGATGACACTGAATGTAAAAGACAAATAGCGTTACTTAAAAAAAGAAACGAGAAGAATGAAAAAGAAGACTTTGGAGAAATTCCTTGGATATTTAGAATACGATATCTATGGAAAACCAATAAAAATTTATAAAATAATAAACCCTCTCAATAAATAGGGAAAATACTTTACAATGAAATAACATCTCCGATTAAATATGGCTAGAATATTTCAAAAACCAATGGACAGGGAAAGAAGAGAATATTTTAACAGCTCAATCAGATGTCAGTGTAGATCCAACGTCCTAGGAAGAAACGGAAGATGTGAAAATGCTCCTGAAAAGTACAAAGTGTCCAAGAGAAGACAAAACACATTCGGAACCTATTAAACATGGCCACAGAAATCTTAAGATTAGCCTTATAAATTTTATAAATCTATGTTCGAAGAATGGCAATTATCCGGAAGGTTGACAAGCTCAGCAGCCTTAACTAAATTTAAAAAAGAAGACTGTAAATACGGCAACAAATGTAAAGGTATAAGCTTGCTAAACTGTTGGAATGAGATAGACGCCAAGATACTAAACAAAAAATTAAATACTTTAAGAGTAACTATTCTAATACAAGAACAAAATTACTTTACACAGAGAGGATCATTTATAGATTGTTTTTCGTCTACAGACCATATAATAGAACAGCATAGAGAACTTAAAATCCCAACAACTGTGGGCTTTGTAACTTTACGAAAACGTTTTCGATTTGTTGGAAGATCTAAGCCATGGAAGATTTCTAGGAGAGTAAGGTGCTTTTCTGCATTTAATAAGATCAGATCAGAGATTGTGTGCTGATAACAATACGAGATACGTGGAAGTTCAATCAATAGTCCAGGAATGGGAAGAGCCACATAAGTGTCAGACAGGGGTCTTTTACCGCCCCACACTATACAAAACATACACATATATATAAATAGAGTGTAACATTCCTTCCCGCCGAGATGTGCTATAGTCACTCCTTTTTACAAATAATCAAATAACACTGGCGGATACGGAAGACAGAGTACAACGATATGTATCACCCTTACTTGTAATGAAAAAAAACAATGTAATTTAACCATATCACCAGAGTAAAATAGTGACCTTTTGTGAAAATTAACATATTAGAGCTAAGTCACAATCGAGGATGACATACTGGAACAAGTACTCATAACATACTATCTTGGCTGTGATATCTCTTATGCCTTTCATAATGATCCTGAAATAAGGTTACAGAGGTACTTACAAGTGCTGTTTATGATTAAGAGAACGACCACGAACAAACCAGAAATGAGACAGCACTTAAATTCTGTAGAAATTTGTACGTTTAGTGCTGTATGTGTCTGAAGTATAGACTGTAACGACTAAACAGTCACAGGGAATTGAAGCAGCAGAAAAGAGACTTCCAAGACCTTTAGCAGGAGACAAATTAGATTATAAGAAGAACAGTGACATAAGAGAGGTGCTACATGTTCTCGGGATTGTAGAAAAGGCCCAGCAATATACAGGTCGTTTGGAAATTCCAGTTACAGACTTCTTGTACCTGCAGAGTGCAGTGAATAGATAATATTTTAAATTAGAACCCATGCCAGCAAACTTACAGTTTCCAGGCTACAACCATTTGAAAACATGTTGGTAACGCGATCAGTTTCAGAAGTAATTGATTAGGTCTGACCCAGTACAGCTCTTGTAATACAATTACATTCATTAACATCCATAGAAATTGCTCGTCTACTCGTGATGGGTTCTTTCTAACGTGACGTAGTGTTGCCTCTTCTAATTCACGTGTGCGGGCGTCTTCTTGGAGCACCACAGTCACGTTTGCTGGTAGTGAATGTAGCCATTCTCAAGGTGTTGTGGCGGAAAGGGTATGCGATGGAGTCGGACGTTGCGGAGAACGATCTTGATAAAGGCGACGGGCAGCTCTTCCATTACTGTGAGCTTCGCCATTCAGAAGGATCACGTGAGTATATTGTGGAAAAGTGTACCCAAACATGTATTTCTAACACTCACAGACACGTGAACCAGTTCAGAGTAATAGGATAGAGGTCAAATGATCGAACTTAACGACTCATCCTCCCATAGCTAACCTGTGGCATTCCACTTAACAAAAATGTTTTCAAACGGCTGTAGCAGGTAAACGGTACGTTTCCGGACTCGGTTTCTATTCAAAATATGTACTAGCTCCCTTCTATATGTTCTAGATGTTTCCAACGGGAATTTCCGAACACCCTGTAGGAAGGAATGGCCTCATCATGTACTATGTTTGAATCAAAGCTTAATACCAAAGCAAACCCACGACTGCAGACCCAATGGCAGGAGAAGGACAGGAGTACTATGAAGAAGCTGGTGTGATGAGCTGTAAATTGATTGGTGAAGATGTCAGTAAATGAACATGATGATGACACACTTCTTTCGGACTCTGAGGGCATTCTCCGTGACTGATGTATCTTGCATTCAAGGTGGAACAGTTTTACCATGGCTGACTGTCCCGACATTTTCAATAATTCTGAGGCAGTGTCGTGTATTCCCGGGGCCTTGTTTCTAATTCGGTCTTTCAGTGTTCTGTCAGACCCTTGTACCAGTATCATATCTCTCATATTCACCTACTTTTACCTCCACACATTTATCCTGAAGACATTCCTGGTTAGCTATTTGGCACTTTAGAATTTAAAGCATGAAAATGTTGAAAAATATTGTGTAAAATGAGTACAGAAGAGAAAGTAAAAGTGCAAAAGAGATTTGGCCATGAGTTACACGCTATCTTTGGACCAAGATGTACCTTACTTCTGCCAAACTTAAAGTCCATCCAATCTTTCTTTTATACCGGTAAGTTGTTACTTGGGCCAACAGCCTTGCCACAGTGGTAACACCAGATCCTGTCAGATCACCGAAGTTACGCGCTCTCGGACTGGGCTATCACTTGGATGGGGGCCCACCCGGTCTGCCGAGCGCTGTTTGCAAGCAGGGAGCACTCAGCCCTCGTGAGGTAAACTGAGGAGCTACTTGATCGAGAAGTAGCTTCTCCGGTCTTGTAGACTGACATACGGCCGGAAGAGCGGTGTGCTGACCGCATGCTCCTCCATATCCGCATCCAGTAACGTCTGTGAGCTGATGATGATACGGCGGGCGGTTCGGACAGAGTTCAGTATAGATTAAGTTGTTACTTCCATACTTCTCATTTTTATATACAGGGCGGTCCATTGATAGTGACCGGGCCAAATATCTCACGAAATAAGCATCAAACGAACAAACTACAAAGAAGGAAACTCGTCTAGCTCGAAGGGGGAAACCAGATGGCGCAATGGTTGGCCCGCTAGATGGCGCTGCCATAGATCAAACGGATATCAAGCGTTTATTTTTAAATAGAAACCCCCATTTTATATTACATATTCGAGTAGTACGTAACTAAATATCAATGTTTTAGTTGGACCACTTTTTTCGGTTTGTGATAGATGGCATCACAGACGTAGAAGTACGTGGTATTTGCTTCGTGATACATTACCCGTGTTAAAATGGGCCGTTTACCAATTGCGGGAAAGGACGATACCGTGTTGATGTATGGCTATTCTGATCAAAATGCCCAACGGGCCTGTGCTATGTATGCTGCTCGGTATTCTGGACGACATCATCCAAGTGTCCGGACCGTTCGCCGATAGTTATGTTATTTAAAGAAGCATGAAGTGTTCAGCCACATGTGAAACATCAACCATGCCCTGCAACAAATGATGATGCCCTAGTAGTTGTTTTAGTTGCCGTCGCGGCTAATCAGCACATCAGTAGCAGACAAATTGCGCGAGAATCGGGAATCTCAAAAACGTCGGTGTTTGCTACATCAACGTCGATTGCACCCGTACCATATTTATATGCACCAGGAACTGTATGGCGACGACTTTGAACGTCGTGTACAGTTCTGCCACTGGACGCAAGAGAAATTACGGCATGATGACAGATTTTCTGCACGCTTACTATTTAGTGCCTTAAGAAAGCAGAAAGGTGGAAGGAGTATATAGAGGGTCTATACAAGGGCGATGTACTTGAGGACAATATTATGGAAATGGAAGAAGATGTAGATGAAGATGAAATGGGAGATATGATACTGCGTGAAGAGTTTGACAGAGCACTGAAAGACCTGAGTCGAAACAAGGCCCCGGGAGTAGACAACATTCCATTAGAACTACTGACAGCCTTAAGAGAGCCAGTCCTGACAAAACTGTAGCATCTGGTGAGCAAGATGTATGAGACAGGCGAAATACCCTCAGACTTCAAGACGAATATAATAATCCCAATCCCATAGAAAGCAGGTGTTGACAGATGTGAAAATTACCGAACTATCAGTTTAATAAGTCACGGCTGCAAAATACTAACGCGAATTATTTACAGACGAATGGAAAAACTAGTAGAAGCCGATCTTGGGGAAGATCCGTTTGGATTCCGTAGAAATATTGGAACACGTGAGGCAATACTGACCCTACGGCTTATCTTAGAAGCTAGACTAAGGAAAGGCAAACCTACGTTTCCAGCATTTGTAAACTTAGAGAGAGCTTTTGACAATGTTGACTGGAATACTCTCTTTCAAATTCTGAAGGTGACAGGGGTAAAACATAGGGAGCGAAAGGCTATTTACAATTTCTATAGAAACAAAATGGCAGTTATAAGAGTCGAGGGGCACGAAAGGGAAGCCGTGGTTGGGAAGGGAGTGAGACAGGTTTGTAGCCTCTCCTCGATGTTATTCAATCTGTATATTGAGCAAGCAGTGAAGGAAACAAAAGAAAAATTTGGAGTAGCAGTTAAAATCCATGGAGAAGAAATAAAAATTTTGAAATTTGCTGATGACATTGTAATTCTGTCAGAGACAGCAAAGGACCTGCAAGAACAGTTGACCGTAATGGGCAGTGTCTTGAAAGGAGGATATAAGATGAACATCATCAAAAGCAAAACGAGGATAATGGAATATACACTGTAAGTAAATCTGGTGATGCTGAGGGAATTAGATTAGGAACTGAGACACTTAAGGAAGCAGATGAGTTGTGCTATTTGGGGAGCAAAATAACTGATGATGGTCGAAGTAGAGAGGATATAAAATGTAGACTGGCAATGGGAAGGAAAGCGTTTCTGAAGAAGAGAAATTTGTTAACATCGAGTATTGATTTAAGTGTTAGGAAGTCGTTTCTGAAAGTATTTGTATGGAGTGTAGCCATGTATGGAGGGGAAACGTGGACGATAAATAGCTTAGACAAGAAGAGAATAGAAGCTTTCGAAATGTGGTGCTACAGAAGAATGCTGAAGATTAGATGGGTAGATCACATAACTAATGAGGAGGTGTTGAATAGGATTGGGGAGAAGACAAGTTTGTGGCACAACTTGACTAGAAGAAGGGATCGGTTGGTAGGACATGTTTTGAGGCGTCAGGAGATCACCAATTTAGTATTGGAGGGCAGCGTGGACGGTAAAAATCGTAGAGGGAAACCAAGAGGTGAATACATCAAGCAGATTCAGAAGGATGTAGGATGCAGTAGGTACTGGGAGACGAAGAAGCTTGCACAGAATAGAGTAGCATGGAGAGCTTCATCAAACCAGTCTCAGGACTGAAGACCACAACAACAACATGTATGTGTCTATTAGAGCGCCATATCTCACAAAACGAAGAAAGTGGACCAGCTAAAACATTCATATTTATATACTTACTACACGAATATGTAATAAAAAGTGAAGGTTCCTATTTAAAAAAATCGCTGTTGATATCCGTCTGACCTATGGTAGCGCCATCTAGCGGGGCAGTTATAGCGCCATCTGGTTTCCCCCTTCAAACTAGACAAGTTTCTTTCTTTATAGTTTTTTAGTTTGACGCTTATTTCGTGAGATATTTGGCCCGGTCACGATCAATGGACCGCCCTGTATATTGTTAATTTCGCTGTTTCCGATGGTGAAACACACTTTCAAGGCAACGTTTCTGAATCATTCGTGGAAGATGAAGAAAGTAAAAAGCAACCAAAACCTGTATGACTACATCGCTAATTATCCGAAGAAAGAATGGAGACACTTGCATAAGTGTGGCTGAAGGAAGGTGTATCTTAGTCTCAAAATAACCTCTAATTGCTGGTCAATCCTCACTTGTACTATTTGCAGTATAATTCCGTTTGATGACAGTCGCCCAAAGCTGTGAGAGGCACATGAAATGATCGTATGGCATTGATGACCGGGAGGCCCCACGAACTTAGAAAGATTTCCTGGTAAAGACGTAGTGCAGGTTGCATAAGGCCATACCGGTAGGCGCAGGTGAACCACACTGTGTATGCTATGTTTCAAGAGCGAAAACTAGTGACGCTTTGTAAATCAATGAAATCAACCCTCTCTCATACTACGGTACTCTTCAAACATAAAAAATAACAAATCCTCATTCATTCGTAGTGTGCTTTTCGCTTGAATTAATTCCGGTTCAGAGGAAAGTGCGAGTACAGAGGGGTCTGTGAAAAACGTGCGGCCCGCCTGCGCTTGTTAGCACGGCGCGACGACCCGCTGTCGCGTCTATTTCCGTCGAGTTCCACCTGCCGCTACCGCCGCCGCCGCTGCCGCTGCCAGGGCGCTGAGTGGGATTTCCGGGTTGCCGTAGGTGGCTGCCAGTCGCCGTGGGTGGCCGACGCTCTGGTGACGTGGCGGGGACGACGGGTCACCGAGAGATACACGAGCGGCGTTGCGTGGCGAGGCCTGCGAGCTGTCCGCCGACACAGCTCCCGCCGTGGTGTCTTTCCTGTGCCAGGGGCCAGCGTCGAAGGAGACCTTAGACTGCCTCAGGTGATGTCACAGCTCGAGTGCTACGGCGTTAGGAGTTCACGGTGGTGTTCTCATTTTGAAATGTTGGTGCAAAAGTGTAATTCGTCCCAGATTGTGCATTTCACAGAGATTGCATTACGCTGTAAAGCTACTCAGAGGTGGAAATAATTATAGATACTGCTCAGCAACATTACTTTAAATGAAAGTTACCCCTCAGGTGAATAACTGCTCACCGAAGTTAAGCGGTGTCGGGTGTGGTCGGCACTTGGATTGGTGACCATCCAGGTCGCCATGCGCTGTTGCCATTTTTCTGGGTGCACTCAGCCTCGTGATGCCAATTGAGGAGCTACTCGACCGAATAGTAGCAGCTTCGGTAGAGAATGCCATCTTACGACTGGGAGAGCGGTGTGCTGACCACACACCCCTCCTATCCTCATCCTCCACTGAGGATGACACGGCGGTCGGATGGTCCCGGTAGGCCACTCATGGCCTGAAGATGGAGTGCTTTTAATCTGAGGAAGAAATATCTGAGAATGTACGTTTGGAGCACATCATTGTACGCTACTGACAAATGGATTGTGGGCAAACCTGAACAGCAGAGAATCGAAGCATTTGAGATGTGACGCTACAGACGAATGTTGGAAATTAGGTGGACTGATAAGTTAAGGAATGAGGAGGTTTTTCGCAGAATCGGAGTGGAAAAGAATATGTGAAAAGCACTGACTACAGGAAGGGACAGGATCATAGGACATCGTGTGTTAAGACATCAGGAAACGATTTCCATGGTACTAGAGGGACCTGAAGGGGGCAAAATCTGTAGAGGAAGACATAACTTGGAATACCTTCAGGAAATAAATCATGACGTTGGTTGCAAGTGCTACCCTGAAATGAAGAGTTTGGCACGGGAGGGTAATTCCTTTCGGGCCGCATCAAACCAGTCAGAAGACTGACGACTCAAACAAAAAGTCTAATCTACTCATCATTTCCTATGGATTTATGATTTGCACTGCTTAGGAATGATCTCTCTGGGTCATTGGATATAAATCTTTCAAATAATTGGTACCTTTCGACATGAAACTGAAACATTATATCAGATGCTTGCTTCAGTCCTAGCTGCTCTATTCTTTCTTTTTTTTTGGGGGGGGGGGGCACTTTGTCTCGAGCAGAGAGGTGCACAGCCATTTAAGATGTTGTGCAGGAAACAAACAAGGTACAATATCCAGTTTCCGGATTTCCCTACGAGCTTCTTGGAGAAATGTTTAGTTCAAACTACAGCAGTGTTTCCAGGTGAGTAATGTGGATGATCAATTGCTCGCTACCACTTAGCGTGGATGTCATCTTTTGCTAATGAAAACGATGGAATAGACCTGTCGTTGTTCGTCTTGTAATTTACAGTACACTCGGGTACACAACTGATACACTTTATTTCGATCATAGAACAACAAACTTATCAACGTACCCTTTCCGAAAGCAAGAAAAGTGCCTGCTATGGGCTATTCAACAATAGTTGCTTGTACATAGTCTTACGTGCTGGTGTTTCTAGCAGTTTGTGCGCGTTTATTTTATTTTTCAACGAAGACCCACAAATCCAGAAAACAGACTTCACTAACAAAGCTCTGACACAGCAGATGGTCCTCGAACAAACTTCAAACACTTTTGGAAAGACTCGACCCCGCAACCACAGCTTATGGTATTAGGGCTCGGACGTTATCTTCTGGATTCCCGAACGTAGTATTCTTCCTGGCATGGCACCAGCTTCGTGTGGACTTGTAAACCGTTGATGAAAATAATATAAGAAACATCAGAAGAAACCAAATGAGACAAATTAACGAAGAGAAGTTCATCAGAAAAGCAATTTCGATATTTCTCTTAATAGTGGGAGACTGAAGATAAATAGTGATTCCTTTGTAGCATTCGTGTACCTAGAGAAAGCCTTCGAAAATGCAACATGAAAAAATTAATCGAAACGTAGGCTAAAGTACTATGGACCAGCAGACGTGAAATTAGGTATTAAATTAACATTGAAGTTGGCGACCAGATGCTACACTGTGTGGAAGAATTCTGCTAACTTGGAAACAAAATAATGGGTAGGATATAAAAAGCAGTCTAGGACGGGCAGTAACATTCCTTTGTGTAATGAATTTACTTTGAGGCAGAAATTTGTGAGAATGTAGGTGTGGTGCATAGAATTCTATGGAAGTTTGTCATGCTTTATGCTAGAGTGTCGAGGGGTTTGAGATGTCATGCTACAGAAAAAACCTGAAAATTAAGTGGACTAGTAAGACAAAATGAGCTTTTCTGCAGATTTGGAGAAATAAGGAATTTGTGAAAAACACCAACTACAAGAAGGGTCAGGAATACAGGACATGTGTTAAAACATCAGGGACTAGCTTCCAAGGTACTACTGGGAGCTGTAAACCGCAGAAACATTGTGCCATTGGTAGACTCACGATACCTCCGGGATTAGCCTGGACAGTGCTGGACATTCAGTGTTATCTGGGGTAATGTCTGGGGGTGCAAAAATGTCAAGAGTTTGAGAATTTTGTCACTGCCGAGGTTTCATTTTAAAAAAAAAAGTTTTAGAAACATATGTTCGACATCACTTTTTTAAACTTTCTCATATGGCTTTGGCTCTCTCAGACGATCTTGAAGTAAGAGCTGACGTCAATATGGGGCCATCATTAGCGGTTCCGCTACAACTTTTCACTCTGTCAGTCGTTTGGCAACACAACAGCGGCAATGCATTTACGTTGTTTTCGCGTTGAAATAACTCGTCTACAAGTTTTTGATCATTGGATCTTTCTTTGTTTTTTGAATCATCGCTTAGCAATAGGCAAACTAAAGGATATATATATATATATATATATATATATATATATATATATATATATATATATATAAAGGGAGTAACAATGAAGGTGGTTACTACACACCGTCTACTGGAGAATTCTCTGTTCCACATAAAGAGAACCTTGACATTAAAGACCACGTGAAAGAACATGGATTATACTTGTAATACAGGCTCTGAAAAACAATTGGATACTACTGAATACAATAGGAAAGCTATTTTAAAGGTGTTTCAAAAGGCTGATATTTCATTCTGTACTATTTCTAAAATATTCCTAAGCCCTTGCCGCAGTGGTAACACTGGTTCCCACCAGATCACTGAAGTTAAGCGCCATCGGGCTGGGTCAACACTTGGATGGGTGACCATCCGGTCTGCCGAGCGCTGTTGGCAAGCGGGGTGCAATCAGCCCTTGTGACGCAAACTGAGGGGCTACCTGATTGCGAAATAGCGACACCTGTCTCGAGAAACTAACATAGGTCGGAAGAACGGTGCGCTGACCACATGTCCCTCCATATCCGCATCCAGTGACGCCAGTAGGCTGAGGACGACACGGTGACCTGTCTGTATCGTTGGGCCTTCATGGCCTATTCGGGCGGAGTTTAATTTTTACTGTTTCTAAAATTGTTGGGTTTACGATTCCTCTGCTCCACTTGAGAAACTTTTTTCAGTTACGTGGAACACTTGGTCTCCAGAAAGGAGTGGACTTTCAGTATCTCTTGTTAAATATTTGTTAGATGTTAAAATTAATCGTGAACATTTTCGTCGTGAATTTTAGGATGTAATTAAACAAACCATTTCTGAAAAAAGTCATATCTCATTAATACTACACTGAATAAAGTTCAATGTATCATTAAACTCTTAAGAATTTTAAGTAATTTCAAAAATAAGTCCTGAGTTGGGGCCAAATAATATGGTAAGCATAATTATTGGATGTAATGCTACTCTCAGATAAGAATGCTAAGACAGGATAGGAAGCTGGGGTGGAAGTGAGAAATTAAAGGGAAGGCGGTTAAAAAGTTTTCACGCACCAAACTTAAAGTAATAAATGGTTCCCACTGTCAACAAAGAGAAGCTGCTGTTGACAAGTGTGTCAGGCAGTTTTCTGTAGCTTATCAACAACGTTGTTCCACTTGTATGTCTAAGAAGTGACGAAGGAATGATAGGAAATTTAGGAAGAGGAATTGAATGGGTAAGACTACTTCAATGAACTCTGACACAAGCCCAAACCACCTGGGACTGACGTACTACACCATGCATAGATAGTATGAAATAGTGAATTGATAATGGCTAGCCACTAGCCGAAATCTAGATTTGCTTAGTGAAGCCTGAAAGAAATGGACGACGGATTGTTGTGCTCCATCATTTTGAAACACACATCAGTCGTTGAGTGCATCTACATTCCAAATGGAAGGTAACAGGATATTTGATAGCTAATGCCTGTCACTTGCCCCTAGAGTTTTCCGACGTCCTATGCCAGCTACAATTCGGTCATGTGTGAGACACAGAACACGGATCACTTCCTAAACGCTGTTAAAATGGCTCTGAGTACTATGGGCCTTTACATCCGAGGTCATGAGTCCCCTAGAATTTAGAACTACTTAAACCCAACTAACTTAAGGACATCACACACATCCATGCCCGAGGCAGTATTCGAACCTCTGACCGTAGCGGTCGCGCTGTTCCAGACTAAAGAGCCTAGAACCGCTCGGCCACACAGATCGACGTAAACGCTGTTAATGTGTATCGTGGGGCATTGTTGGAAGCGGTCACCACGAGGTATAGTGAAAATGGTAGACGCTTTGTCGGCAGCTGATTTTAAGTAAACAGTGGCAGAACTACTGCGGTCGATACCTTCTTTTAGCCCTGAATTTAAACTGATGACCTAACCCAACAACAACCTTGTGATGTTCAGTGTATCAGAGCGAACAGGGATCAGTAATGTGCGGAAGAACCAAAATCACGATCGCTTTGCTCACGAAATTAAGGCTAACCTCTACGTCTAAACGCAGTGCAGAAATATTTCATAAAACGCTTATTTGCACAGCCATCTTATGCAACAAGATTTCAGTTGCTGTCAGACGATCCATAAGTGAAAATCATCAACATACCGTAGTATTACGCGCAACTGAGGAGGACAGGACCAAAAAATTGAACAAGATTTCAGTTTCAGCGGTAAAGGCAGACTGTAATTTTTTGGTGTCATCAGTCCCCTGAGACTATCCTCACAGTGGCTACACAAGGTGTCACAGTGCCAACCGATGTTCAGACCTGTTCGAGACTTGGTTGATGGTTACAGGCGACACAAGCAGATTCAAGACAAGAAAAGAATGATAGGAAGAAAAGCAAGACCAAATAAAAAAGTCAGAACGATAATGAAAATGATGTGGAAAAGTATTACAAATAGAAAAATTAAATTTAAGCCATTTAACTGAATAAAACTGATACTCAAATAATTTGATCAGATAATCAAATACACTCATGCTCATAAATTAAGGATAATGCTGATACATGGTGAAACAAGGGTCTGGTAGGTGGTTTGCGAATTTAAATCACCTCGGAGTATGACCATGCGGTGCATTTGACCTGCGGTCGTCGCATGGTGGCGCTGGCAGCAGTCCATACACTCAGAGGTGTGTTGGTGCACGTCAGAGTACAGTGTAGAGAGTAAGTGCGCAGACGTTTTCAGACGTGCTAATGGTGACTGTGTGTTGAAAATGGCCCAAAGAACACATACTGATGACGTTATGAGGGGTAAAATACTAGGGCGATTCCAGCAGACAGAACATGTCCAGGCGTACAGTACGGGACGTCGACAGTGTACGACACCACAAGAAGACCGATATCTCACCATGAGTGCCCGCAGACGGCCACGGAGTACTGCAGGTAGCCTTGCTCGGGACCTTTCCGCAGCCACTGGAACAGTTGTCTCCAGACGCACAGTCTACAGACTACTGAACAGACATGGTTTACTCGCCCGGAGACCCGCAAGATGCAAGCCACTGACCCCTGGTCAGCGCCAGACACAGGAGTCGGAATCCAAACACATCAAGAAAGAAAGCTTGATGGGCAGTTGGAAGTGGACTAATTGTTGTGGCCGCTTGGCAACGGCGATCATTTTGGGAGTGACTCTGAGCGTTCTGATAGGAAGAAACCACCTACGACACGTTAAGTGTCAAGTATCAAGTAATTATTATCGGAATATATATATAATTTTATAATTTTCATACATCTTCCATATGGCACTAACGACAATGGTATGCAGAATTTGTACTACAAAGAAAGTCTACAGACTGCATTCCAGGATTCATTCTGTAAAAAGTCCCTCAGGTTATGACTAAGTCATGTCTCCACACTGTGCTTCTTTCAGGAGTGGTAGTTCAGCAAGTCACGCAGGAGAACTTTCGCGCAGTGTGGACGAGGTACCGGCGGAACTAAACCTGTGTGGATGGCTCACGAGTCGTGCGTGGGGTAGTTCAGTCGGAGGCGACATGGTACTACTGAGGGCTGACCAATCTCTATGATACAAAGAAATTTAGAAATAATAAATAAAAAATTGAAAAAAAATAAAATGAGAAGTTGGCATCGATAGTGTTTGAGAAGTGTCATGCGACATCCGTATAGAGATACTTACGAAAAATGATGAAGAAAAACATAGGCAGAACGAAATGAAAGGGTTGAGCACTTCCCCGCAGAAGCTATAGTTACCGGTTTCGAGTCCCATTCAGGCATACTGTTTTTGTAAGCCAGGAAGTTTCACGAACAAAATTCTTTTCATATTCTGAAGTTATACATACAGGAAGAGCGCATGTAGTTCTAGGAGCGGGGGAAGAAGCTTTGTACAACTTATGACATCTATACACATGCATACTCCCGCTTGATACTTGTATGGCAAGGCATCTTAAGTACACCACATGTATCACACACTGATCAGTGGGTGCCGGTCAAATTTTATTTTGTATTTATTTTGAAGTATGCTTTGTTAACTAGAGGAGGAACTATTTTTGAATATCATGCTTCTCTTGGTTTTCATGTTTTCCGTTGTAGTACTGAAGATCTGGTAGAGCTAAAATTTTTGTGATTTACGCCTGACGCAAAATAAAATTAGGCGTAATCGCTCCCGACTGCAAAAATTTTTCATGAAAGATCTTGTTGAAGCACCTCTAGTCCTCTCCATCTCTATGCCACGTAAGAGAGCACGGCTCTTATACTTGCCGGTAAGGTTGCTGGGGTCGGATGGGGGGATTAGTGAACCAAACACAAAGCTTAGCAGCCAAGTTGGAGATGGCGGCCCATGTTGTCGATAGTCATACTGTGAGAGAAGAACGCTGTGTCTACGGCACGGAGAGCCAATTCCACGTGTGCCACTAACGGTGCTTCGGCATTGCAGATGGAGTACAAAGAGGAGCACAGCACCGACCCCTTCGGCATCCCTGCACGAATTGTCAATCATAGTGGACGCCCTTGTTCAGTCCATACGTGGAAGATGGTGCCGGGAACATACGTCTCCTGAAGGACCCGGTGACGCCGGAACCCCTTGCACAAAGAACTTGTATCGGAGGTGTGGTGTCACCGCCAGACACCACACTTTCTAGGTGGTAGCCATTAAATCGGCCGCGGTTCGTTAGTATACGTCGGTCCCACGTGTCACCACTATCAGTGATTGCAGACTGAGCTCCGCCACACGGCAGGTCTAGAGAGCCTTCCTAGCACTCGCCCCAGTTGTACAACCGACTTTGCTAGCGATGGTTCATTGACAAAATACGCTCTCATTTGCCGAGACGATAGTTTAACATAGCCTTCAGCTACGTCATTTGCTACGACCTAGCAAGGCGCCATTATCAGTTACCATTGATATTGTCAATCATGTACCGGCAAGACCGACGTTCTTCATTAACGGATTAAAGTTAAGTATTCCACCAGCTACGTCCGTTTTTCTAAATTCTAATTTCCTTGTCCTGTTCCAGACCTCACGCCAGCCTGCATGAGTTAAAACGCGTGCCTTTCGGCCTCCTCTAGTAACACAGTGTTGGCTCTCCTGCCAACCAAAACATTGGCGACGAAGCAAAACCGCGTTCTTCTCTAAACCGCCCTGATTTACTTGTGTAATGGCTTCGCCACAATCTCCAGATGTAATGTCCGAATTTTATCGCTTACAGAATCAGCAGACGCAGGCCTTACTGTATGTCCTTGGACAGCTCGTCCAGGGTCAACGGGCAATGCAAAATGATGTGGCAGCCGCTGCTCCACCGCTAACGCAGCCACAACACGCTGTTGCACCAACTTTTCGACCTTTTGATGCTGCACTGGAAAGATGGATGGAGTGGTCACGCCAATTTGGATTCCATCTCGCCTCCTACAGAATTCAAGATAACGAGCGGCAGCCTTTTTTGTTAGTGTCGGTCGGGGTGACCACGTACCTTGTGATAGTCAAATTATTTCCCCGACGCGACGTAGCAACTCTGTCCTACGAAGAAATTTTGTCTGCATTAGATGCATATTTCAAAGAATCAGCCAATGTAATTGCGAAAAGGTATATCTTCTTTCGTACAAAACGTACGGTAGGTCAGACTAATTGGGAGTGGGTTGCAACCTTGCAAGGCCTTACTAGGGATTGTGCTTTTGAGTGTCAATGTGGACTCCCTTATACAGATACTATGGTACTTGTGCAATTGCACAGAACGTTTCTGATGTTCGTATATGGGAACAGATTTTGAAACTAGTCAATCCATCCCTTCAACAAGTGATGGACATATTGGATCGGCAGGACACACTTGACTTTGCTCAGGAATCATTTGAAACTTCACCAGCCGTGTGTCAGATTAACCGGCCCGCTGGGCGAGCTGCACGGAACAGTAAACGGCCCTCGCGCCCGGCCACGCAGCGGCCGCCAGGCTCTCAGCCATGTGTGCCGCGCAAGCACGCAAATGCAGTGCTAAAATCATGCCTGCGGTACGCTACTAGACATCTGCGTGAGAATTGCCTGTCACGCCAAGCTATTTGCTTTTTCTGTAATAAAAAAGGACATGTTCAGAGTGTTTGCCAGAAAAAGCTCAGATCGGAAACTCACAACCATTCCAGGCCCTTTGCTTCGCGCCGAATTCGAACCAAGGATATTCAGGCTCGTGAAACTTCGCCCATGGAAATTCATGTAGTTCATTCCACTCCGCTCAGTGCCACTCTCTCTAACAGTGATTGTGTTCGTCCCACAAACAGTGTGCATCGACATCGCCGGAAATCCCGTCAAGTCGCAAGTGATTCTGTACCAGTGTCAGCTCACGTTGCACGAGACAGTCGCTCTTGTCGTCAGCAGGACACTAAACTTTTTGTAGACTTGGACATTAATGGCAAAGTGATACCATTCCAGCTCGATACCGATAAATCAAGACACGCACAAACAGCTGGGCACACCTCCATTGCGTGCCGCAAATGTTAAGTTAACTAGTTATTCAGGTCAAGATATCCCTGTGTTAGAACAGTGCAGCCTTCTTGCAACATACAAAGGACAAACAAAACTTGTGTCATTTTACGTCCTTCATTCTTCTTCCACAGTGAAATTGTTTGGTTTCGATTTATTTCAGTTGTTTAACTTGTCTATAGTAAATCAGGTCCTATCAGTGAACCAGACTGTGCCTTCAGACAGTGTTTCTCGTCTATGTGAAGAATTTGCAGACATTTTTGCACCGGGCCTTGGTTGCGCTAAGAACTATAAAGCACATTTGGAACTGAAAGTAAACATGCAACCAAAATTTTTCAGAGCGAGCAATGTTCCCCACGCATTGCGTGATGAGGTCGCAAAAACATTACACGATTTGGAATCACAAGGTGTAATTGAACGTGTGCAGGCTTCTCTCTGGGCATCACCCTTAGTAATTTTGCCAAAACCTTCTGGAAAATTGAGACTTTAGGTGGACTTAAAGGCAGCAGTGAATCCACAACTAGTGATTGCAACTTCTCTTTTACCCCGCCCGGAAGATCTTTTTGGCAAACTGTGCCCGGGTAAATATTTTTCGAAGTTGGACCTAGCAGATGCGTACATGCAAATACCGGTGGACGAAGAATCCTAGCGCGTTTTGGTGGTTAACACGCATCTTGGTTTCTATCGATTCAAACGACTGCCATTCGGGTGTGCATCCGCCCCTGCATTGTTTCAGCAATATCTACAAACTGTTTGTGTGTCGGTCCCTACTGCAGCAAACTATCTGGACGTTATTGTGATCTCCGGAAAGATGGAAGAAGAACATTTAGCCAATCTCAGGACATTATTTCAGGTCTTGCGACAAAATGGTCTTCACTTGCGGAAGAACAAATGTGTGTTTTCTGCTCGTGACTTGCCCTATCTGGGACACGTACTCAATGCCCAAGGCTTACATCCCAGTTTCGAGCACCTCCGTGCCATACAAGACTTGCCTTCGCCGCAGAATTTGAAGCAGCTACAGAGTGTGCTGGGAAAAATCAACTATTATCGTAAATATGTGCTGCATGCCTCTTCCATTTCAGCTCCGCATCATCGCTTACGCCATAAAGGTGTTCTGTTCGCCTGGACGACGGAATGCGAACGCGCCTTTCGCCAGCTGAAATCGGCGTTGCTATCCAATACTTGCCTTACGCCACGGAGCAGTAAACAGCCCTCGCGCCCGGCCGCGCCATGGCCGCCAGGCTCTCAGCCATGTGTGCCGTGCAGGCACGCAAATGCAGTGCTAAAACCATGCCTGCAAACGTCGAGGAGTGCGGATGCATAGCTCTGGGTGTCTCGCTGGGCGTTGGCTTGCTATGTTCACTTGTGTTAACGTGCCACAGCATTGCCTCAGCGACGTGCATGGCGACGTCGCTGGCGGCGCAGCTTTCCTGTGTATCGCTGTCTGAAGGCTATTGACATTGATTTGGCAGGACAGTTCAATAAACAACAGTTAATTGGAGGTCCAAATGTATTTTGAGGACTTCATTTGAACTTCACATGTGATGTACAAGCTGTATTTGGAGGGAGTACATGGCTTACTCTTGCTGTCGTATGGGGCAACCATGCAGACTATGGTGGCCTTGAAGCTTTTCCAGATGGAAATATCTTAACATGGAAGACATGGAGTATAGCAGAGACAACAGGACTTTTGGCTCTCTCTTCAGCAACCGGGAAACGGGACAACGCATTGGCGTTTCTGTGCTTAGCAGTGGACCGATACAAGACATCGTAGCAGTACTGCGAGAGGAAAATAGACCAGCAAATGAATATCCGAGCTGTACGTGGAGGTACAGGCTTGTTTGGATGAAAAAGCGATGTCAAAGGTTTGTGGTCTGTGATGATGGTAAAGTGACGACCATACAAGAAATCATGAAACTTTGTAACACCAAATACGAGAGCCAATGCTTCTTTCTCGATCTGTGAATAATTTCTTTGCGCAGACTAGAGCAATTTGGACGCAAAGGCAATAGGGCGATCGTGCGATCCATCTTTGTGCGCAAGCACAGCACCGATCCCAAAATCCGATGCATCCACCATCAACAAAAGGGGCTTCTGGGGATCGAATGCATGTTCATTGATGCGGAAACCGATGACATGGTCTAATCGTTTCCGATTGATTTTCGTCGTGTAGCTACAGCCACAGCTGCTGACCCTGTACTTGCTACCAGTCTGCGTTTTGTTGCTACGCAATGGCCCTTGCCAACGTCACGGATCGGGGACCCGTTGGTTCGCCGATTTTTTGCTCACAAGGAGAGACTTTTTGTTCGACGTGGTGTTTTGCTGTTGCGTACTGATAATGATCAGTCCAGGGCCGTGGTCCCACGTTCGTTACAGTCCTCTGTCTTACAGCTTCTCCACCAAGGACATTGGGGTATAGTGAGAACGAAACAACTTGCTCGTCAGCACTGTACTTGGTTTGGAATCGATGCCGCTATTACGAATATGTGCTCTTCTTGCATGGTGTGTGCCGAACAACAATCAGCCCCACCGCGGAAATTCTTTGCCTGGCCAAAAGCCACTTCCCCTTGGCAACGCTTACACATCGATTTCGCTGGTCCATTCTGGAATGCTCGATGGTTGATTGTGGTAGATTCATTCAGTAATTTTCCTTGTGTTGTCCGGATGTCTTCCACGACGTCATCTGCCACCATCCAAGCGTTATCTGCTATCGTTTGCCTTGAAGGTCTTCCACAGACTATTGTTTCCGACAATGGACCACAATTCATGTCCGCAGAATTTCAGTCATTCTACAAGGCCAATGGTATTCAACATGTGACGTCCGCGCCGTTTTCGCCACAGTCAAACGGTGCCGCTGAACGATTGGTCAGGACTTTCAAGTCACAGATGTTGAAGTTGCGAGAGTCGCATTCTCGAGAGCACGCGTTATTGCTCTTTTTGTCCTCGTATCGCTCTCAGCCCCGAGATGATCGCTCGCCGGCTGAGTTGCTCCACGGTCGCCCTCATCGAACCGTGATGTCTTTGCTACATCCGCCGCATCAGGTTCCTGAGCAGCGGCAGACACCGGCTTTTGCTCCAGGTGACGTTGTCTACTATCGTCACTACCGAGGTTCATGGCGTTGGCTCGAAGGGCGCATTCTTCGCTGCCTCGGACGCGCTATGTATCTGGTTTTGGGGGCCTCTGGTGAGGTGCGCCGGCATCTCAACCAGCTGCGCCTCTGTCGTCGCACGGGATCTGCCGCTCGCCGTCTGCTTTCAGCGACGGTGCCGTCCGGTCAGCGCCCTGGGGACCCATCTCCGCCTCAGCCCCAGGTGTTAACGACGCTGCCTTCCATTTTGCCCCATGGCGACGCGCCGCCGCCGCCGCCGCTTGTTCTCCCGCCGGCGACGCCCGCAGTGGACGCTTTGCTGCAGCCGCCGGGCGCCTCCCTGGGTCACGCGCCACCGATCGCTTCCCGGGACCAGTTGTCCTTCGACATGGAACTCTTACCCGCTCCGGACCATATGTCGACTTAACCGTCGGGTGCCCCGGCCTGATGGAGGTCGACCCTTCGGCCTCTCCTGTCTCTGTACGGGCGCATACACCGCATGTTGGCGTGCACCCTCGAGCAGGTTTTCAGGCGTTTCCTAGCTCCCTACGGTCCGAATGGCAGTGTGCGGATGGCACAACCTCGCCTGTTGTTAGGCTCCCCACCTTGTCGCATACGTCAACATGGGGTCCTCCCCACGACGGGCGGAAGCCTTATGCCACAACCTTATGCCGATTTGCGGGGCAGGAATGTGGTGTCACCGCCAGACACCACACTTGCTAGGTGGTAGCCTTTAAATCGGCCGCGGTCCGTTAGTATACGTCGGACCCACGTGTCGCCACTATCAGTGATTGCAGACCGAGCGCCGCCACACGGCAGGTCTAGAGAGACTTCCTAGTACTCGCCCCAGTTGTACAACCGACTTTGCTAGCGATGGTTCACTGACAAAATATGCTCTCATTTGCCGAGACGATAGTTTATCATAGCCTTCAGCTACATCATTTGCTACGACCTAGCGAGGCGTCATTACGAGTTACCATTGATATTGTGAATCATGTATTGGCAAGACCGACGTTCTTCATTAACGGATTAAAGTTAAGTATTCCACCAGTTACGTCCGTTTTTCTAATTCTAATTTCCTTGTCCTGTTCCAGACCTCACGCCAGCCTGCGTGAGCTAAAACGCGTGCCTTTAGGCCTCCTCTAGTAACACGGTGTTGGCTCTCCTGCCAACCAAAACAGGAGGCCATCATGTCACATGACGTCAGAGGCCCTAGATACGTCCAGGAGCACCACTCCAAGTTACTCACACGCCTCCAGCGCCCTCATGGCACCTTCAGCCAGGCGTTAGTCACGTGGCCACTTTTGAAGGCAACCAGCTCGTCAGGCAGGAGGCGTTCCGCGGTGACGTGTACCTGTAGGAGCCAGAGGCATAGCCCCTCGAGAGGGACAGAAGGAGGCTAATGCAACGGTCGTTCGATGCCAGCCGGAGGTCGTAATTGACCTTCACGATGGCAACAACTCCCGCACGTTTCCTCGTGGAATGGTAGGCCTCCAAAGGGAGAATGGTTGAAGAAGTCGGCCAGATGCTGAAAGACCCCCTGCGGCAGGTTCTTAAGGAGAACGATGACTATCTCATCACTGCTCCCGTCGGTCTGGTGACGAGGGATCTAAGCTACTCGCAACTTCCTCTTTGGAGATCTGGGGGATGACATCGGCGCGGGCGGCCAGGAAGGTAAGCAGCCGTTCATTGAGATGCCGGATGTGGTCGTCATCGACAACAACTACTACCGTTGTGAAACTGGGCTGAAGTGCATCTGCCAGTACACTGTTCTTCCTGTCGGGGTCAGAGACGACTTACTGGCCGACCTGCCTAAATAGGCGTCTCGCAGTGTGATATTTCTGTTTGATTGACTCAAACTTGTTTCGGCGTAAGTAGGAAATAGTTCGGCCTAAGCACGTTGATCAGCGTTGTGCGCGCGCCTTGGTCTGCTAGCGAGCTGGCCGATTTGAAACTTTGAATTTTCGCCCCACACGGACTGGAGTGCCGCCGCCAAGGTGTCTGCATTGCGGGTAGCTGTCTGCACCTGTTATACTTCGGTCTGCAGCAAGTGTTTATTTGTTTAAATATAATGCTGTGGCATTCAAAATTTTTTAAGGCTCAGAAACCGTGTAGTTTTTGTTAATAACGCACTGCGGAATTTTTTTAATGCGAAACGTTGGCATAATTTCTTCGGCGTAAAAGGTACAGCCAAGGGCGTGTTTGATGTTCAGTAACACACCGTGGAAATGGTTTAAGTTGAGACAACGACGTAAATTGATATATATTGAGCTGGTATAATTGTGTCATATCGTATTTAAACGTATCTTAGGATGGATACGGTATGTACGTACTGGGGAAACAGGCAAAGTTATAAAAAAATTACCAAAAATTGTAAATAGCAATTAATTATTGGACGAAGGTGGTTAATTGCACTTTATTGTGCTAGGGGAGGGGATGTGTGATGGATGGTGTGTGATACTTCAAGGTGATACTTTCACTATGACGTACAGATCTCAGCTGACGCATCCCCCCCTCTTCTTATAAGGGGAGATCGGCCTTTAATCTAGTTGTTTCAGGATTGTGGGGGAGGGGGGGGGGAGGGGAGAAGGGGAGGGCGGGGAGAGGAGGTGACCTTGAATGTACGATATACCAGTGTGCAAGCAGGATTGCTGAAAGTCTTATCTGAGTATCCAACCACTAATAACCACTTTGGTGCCGGATCAGGCAGTGCCTCAAGTAGATGGGCGGGACTGTGAGCAAGAACGTGGGTGGACCAAAGGGGTGGGCGGTGACCTTCAATATAATTTTCCCAATTGCCTCAGCTGTAACATGATACCCTCTCTCAAGATCAAGTGTAAGTTGACACCAAAAATTCTTATCAGTGACCTTCAGATAAGCCCTCCTATCCAACTCAAGTCACACTGATTTGTTTACTTTTTCCATCAACGTTTTTCGATGCCCAAAGGAATATGCGAAAAAGTCTCTTCTGTCTCGTGACGTACTTGGCGAGTGGTGCTGCAATCTCTGCCATCGCCGATTTCGATAAGATAGCATAAGACTTTATTTGTGGCGATTATACAACAAAATAATTATTGACGCTATTGGTGACCAACTGACTTAAATTAAAAAAGCTTTTCTCAAAACTACGAATAGATTCTAATCAGTACATGAAAGAATGTCCTGATGAGATTAATACTTTGTTTACTCACATTCTCCGGTTTTCAGTCGTATCTGATCGGAACATCCGATACATCGTTTAATGGGAGCCGCCGTTTTTCAGCAGAAAAGACGCATGTTAAAAGTGCTATGCTATGTATCCTTATTCATCTTCCTCACTAACTGCTAGTCTTTGAATTGTTGAAATCTTCCTTTTCATACATACACTGTTCAAAAAGTCTCAAGCCATTCGTCTCTCTCTACTTACTGTTCGTGAACAGTACATATAATGTTAGAGAATGAGTGCATTTATAATTTTAATTAATTAGTGTTTTATACTGGTTGCTGGTGAGGAGGAAAGTTAGTTATTAGTATTTTATTAATGATCTCATTCATAAGCAGCCATGTCAGTCATCACAGTCGCTCAAGAATATTATAATAAAGTTTTATTTGTTTAATCACAATTGGACTATGACTCTCCTTGTCCGCAATCTCGATGATTCGAAGCGATCTGCAATCCTGTGAAAATAAAATGTCTTGGTTTCCTTGCGTTGCGTAGTCAGTCGGGAAACCCCAGATCAAGCGGAAAGTTTGCTTTGATAGAGTTTAATCATCCGATGAGATAATGAAGCTCTTGGACCTAATAATTTCAGGTTCGTTTCCAATTCATCGGAAGTTCCCTTCTGATTACCAACGAAATGACACGTCCGTGCAAATTTCCAATTAGAGAATACATATATAATACACACCTTTGATGTAAATGCTCAGTATATGATTTCTCGCCCCCAGGGGGTCCACAACTCTTTTGTGGACACGTGCGTAGCGAGCACGGGACCCCGAGCTAATGTAGCCCTCCTTCCTTTCCGGTCTGCATACCTTCCCTTCCCTTTCCGCATCCCTCCCCGTCCCCCATCTTCGCCCACCCCCCTCACCTCTGGCTCTTTCCTTCCCTTTCTCCCCCTCTGGGAGTATGGTTTGTGCCTACGTCCGGAGATGGACGCTCGAAACTGTTCCATATTCCTTGCTTTCTACACTTGAAAGTCCTCGTCCTTCCTCTGTCCTTCTCTTTTCCTTCCCTCTTCTCCTTGCCCTTTTCTCCGCTGCGGCGTTTGAGACCCCCTCTTCTTTCCTTTCCCTTTCTCTTTTTTCCTCCCTGTGCGTGTCTGAAGGCCGACCCACGCACTTCCATGCGTAGCCGGTGACGAGGTAACGCGTAATTCCCCGCCCCGGGTAGACAGGTAGGACACGTACGTACCCCCTGGTAACGGCCAGGCCCAGGGAGGGGTGATTACCCGAGCTGATACCTTCCAAAAGTGCCGATTGGTCCCTCCGTCCGTTTGTCGGGAGGTGTGACCTGAGGTGTGAACAATCACCTAAGGCGGGTGTGCCCTCGGTGAGGGCCCCCACAAGGGAGGAGCGCGCCATCGGAGACGCCGGTAATCATGGGGGATTCTTCCGCATTGGTTTCCTCACCTTCCACTATGTCTGCTCACAAACGTAAGTTCTCTGAGTCTCAGCCACAGACGGTTCTTCCATCGTTGCCACAGTTCCTTGTTGTTTCTCGGTCTGACGAAGGTCACGACTTTTCCACGGTCAACCCTTTCATTATTCAGAAAGGTGTCGATGCAATTGCGGGTCCTGTAAAGTCTTGTTCCAGATTACGGAATGGCACCCTGTTGTTGGAAACACACAGTGCCCTCCAGGCTCAAAAATTGCTGCGTACTTCTCTGCTCCACACCTTCCCTGTCCGGGTGGAACCGCACCGTACCTTAAATTCCTCGCGTGGAGTCGTTTATACACGCTCCCTCGATGGATTGTCTGACGAAGAAATTCAGCACTACCTGTCTGACCAGGGCGTCACGGCTGTTCATCGGGTTATGAAAAGGGTTGACTCGAACATCATTCCAACCCACACTGTCTTCTTGACATTTGACAAAGTTCAACTCCCGTCCAAAGTCAAGGCAGGCTATGAGATAATTTCCGTTCGCCCTTATGTCCCAAACCCTACGCGTTGCTATCGATGTCAGCGGTTCAATCACACCAGCCAGTCCTGTTCCAATCCAGCCAAATGTGTTACGTGTGGCAAGGATGCACATGAGGGTGCTTGTCCACCTCCATCCCCTCACTGCATCAACTGTATGGGTGACCACGCTGCTTCCTCTCGAGATTGCCCCGTTTTTAAGGACGAAAAGCTCATCCAGGAAATAAGAGTGAAGGAAAAGGTGTCGACCTTTGCTGCTCGAAAGTTACTCGCCAGTCGACAGCCCACCGTGCCTCAGAAAGGAAAATACAGCACTGTCCTTGCTTCTCCTCGGCCAACAAAGGAGGCGGCCACGCAGACTTGCGACCTCACCTTTAGTTCCACGGTCGTCAGATCGGCCAGCGCAAAGATCGCCCGTTCAACCTCACCACTTTCGCCTGCCCACTCTATGGCTCACCCTTCGTCGGGTTCTGCTAAATCTCGGGCCCAAAAGTCAGACGCCAAGTCTTCGAAAAAAGAGCATTCTCGTGAAGAGTTTTTTACGTACCGCAACTTCACAACCATCAGTTCTCCTTCATCTAAACATCATACTTCCAAGAAGGCTACGAAGAAACACAGTTCCTCTCCTTCTCCGCCAAGGCGTGTCCCATCTACAGCACCACCTGGCGGAAATCGCCCTCGGCTATCTTGTGTGTCGCCGAGGCGCACTGCTGGTGGCCGGTCAACTGGCCGATCGTTGGTGGCAGGAGCTACTCCTGACCAACCTATGGATCAGGATCTTCTGCCTTCGACTGAATGCCATTCCATGCTGTCGGTCGCAAGCTCTGAGCAGTCGTTGAGTTGACAGCACCCTTGGTCACGTTCCTCCATTTTCTATTCACCCTATGTCCATTATCCACTGGAATATCCGCGGCATTCGAGCCAATCGGGATGAATTGTCGATCCTCTTACGATCCTACTCGCCGGTCATCTTCTGTCTTCAGGAAACAAAGCTGCGTCCCCATGACCGCTTTGTTCTCCCTCATTTTCAGTCCGTCCGATATGACCTCCCCTCTGTTGAAGGCACTCCAGCCCATGGAGGACTCATGATTCTGCTCCATGATACTCTCAATTATCACCCGATCCCCTTAAACAGTTCCTTCCAAGCTGTCGCCGTCCGTCTTTCCCTTTCTGGATACACGTTCTATCTTTGTACGGTATACATTCCATCGTCTACACCAATGGCACGAGCTGATCTCCTTCATCTTCTTGATCAGCTTCCACCCCCCCTATTTGCTGGTTGGGGACTTCAATGCCCACCACCCGCTTTGGGGATCTCCACATCGTTGTCCACGTGGCTCACTGTTGCTAGACGTCTTCCACCAAGCGGATCTAGTCTGCCTCAACACTGGGGTCCCCACATTTTTGTCTGCCTCCACGACAAATTTATCTCATTTGGACCTTGCGGTCGGTACTGTTCCGCTAGCTCGGCGCTTCGAATGGTTCGCCCTTGATGATACACACTCGAGTGACCACTTTCCATGTGTCCTTAGACTGCAGGCTCAACTGCCATATATGCGCCCGCGACGCTGGAAGTTTGCCCAAGCCGATTGGACACTTTTTTCGTCTCTAGCGACATTCGATGATCGTCGCTTTCCCAGCGTCGACGATGAGGTCACACATGTTACCGACGTTATTCTCACAGCTGCGGAACGTTCAATACCACGCACCTCCGAATTGCCCCGGCGCCCCCCAGTTCGTTGGTGGAACGAGGCATGCCGTGACGCAATACGTGAGCGGCGACGTGCTCTTCGCATTTTCCGTCACCATCCAACTTTGGCCAACTGTATCCGATATACGCAGCTCCGTGCGCGATTCCGTCGCGTCATCCGCGATAGCAAGAAGGCAAGCTGGAAATTCTTTATTAGCTCATTTAACACCTTCACTCCCTCCTCGGAAGTTTGGAGTCGGCTTCGACGGTTCTCAGGCGCGCCTAGTTTCTCCCCGGTCTCTGGGCTCACTGTCGCGCATGATACCTTAGTGGACCCCGTCGCAATTTCTAACTCATTGGGTCAGCACTTTGCTGAGATTTCGAGCTCTTCAAATTACCCGCCAGCATTTCTCCCAAAGAAACGTGCAGCGGAAGTGCGACATCTTGCTTTCTCCTCTCAAAATCACGAAAGCTACAACACTGTTTTCTCCATGCGGGAAAACCGACATGCTCTCTCTTCTTCTCGCTCCTCCGCCCCAGGACCGGATGGTATCCATGTCCAAATGTTGCTGCATTTATCAACCCATAGCCTGCGTTACCTCCTTTGCCTTTATAATCGAATTTGGACCGACAGTACCTTTCCCAGGCGATGGCGGGAAGCTATTGTCGTTCCCGTTCCGAAACCTGGAAAGGACAAACATCTCCCCTCTAGCTATCGCCCCATTTCTCTCACGAGTAGTGTCTGTAAGGTTTTGGAGCGTATGGTGAATTACCGTTTAGCTTGGTGGCTGGAATCCCGCAGTCTTTTAACACCAGCCCAATGCGGATTCCGAAAGCATCGTTCTGCCGTTGACCATCTTGTTGCTCTTTCCACTTATATCATGAACAATTTTCTCCGGAAACGCCAAACGGTAGCAATATTTTTTGATCTGGAGAGAGCATACGATACCTGTTGGAGGACAGGCATCCTCCGCACACTGTTCTCTTGGGGCTTTCGAGGCCGGCTGCCCCTTTTTCTTCGCGAATTTATGGCAGAGCGCACATTTAGGGTGCGGGTGAACACTACACTCTCCCGTACTTTCTCCCAAGAAAACGGGGTGCCCCAGGGCTCCGTGCTGAGTGTTGTACTGTTTGCCATTGCCATTAATCCAATTATGGATTGTCTCCTTCCTGATGTCTCGGGCTCCCTCTTTGTGGACGATTTTGCGATCTACTACAGCTCTCAACGGACCAGCCTTCTTGAAAGACGTCTTCAGGGATGTCTCGATCGCCTCCACTCGTGGAGCATCGAAACCGGCTTCCGTTTCTCACCCAGTAAGACCGTTTGTGTTAATTTTTGGCGCCGTAAGGAGTTTCTTCCGCCCTCCTTACATCTAGGTCCTGTCAACCTTCCGTTTTCCGACGTCGCTAAATTCTTGGGTCTTATGTTTGACAGAAAACTGTGCTGGTCCTCCCACGCTTCCTATCTTTCGGCTCGCTGTCTGCGTTCCCTTAACACCCTCCGTGTCCTGAATGGTACCTCCTGGGGAGCGGACCGAGTGGTCCTTCTCCGCCTCTATCGCGCCTTAGTGCGCTCGAAATTGGACTATGGAAGCATAGTCTACTCCTCTGCTCGGCCGTCTATTCTTCGGCGTCTCGACTCTATCCACCACCGTGGATTACGTTTAGTGTCTGGAGCTTTTTACACCAGCCCTGTGGAAAGCCTTTATGCTGAGACTGCTGAACCTCCGCTGTCCAATCGGCGGGCAGTCCTTCTGAGTCGTTATGCTAGCCATCTGTCTTCCATGCCTGCTAATCCAGCCCATGACCTTTTTTTTGACGCATCCTTTGATGTCGGGTCTGCAGGCCGCTCCTCCTCCCTACTACCCCCGGGAGTCCGCTTCCGTCAACTGCTCCATTCTCTTTCCTTCCGCTTTCCTAAAACCTTCTTGACAACTTGGGGTACAGCACCGCCTTGGCTCCGTCCCCGGATCGAATTGCTCAGAGACCTATGTCAATTTCCCAAGGATGGTACCCCTACACTTGTTTACCGTCGGTCATTCGCTGCTCTATGTGCACAAATGACGGAAGCCACATTTATTTACACCGACGGCTCGAAAACATCGTTAGGTGTAGGGGGTGCCTATATTGTTGGCGACACACCAAATCACTTTCGGCTTCCCGACCTGTGTTCGGTTTATACTGCGGAGCTTTACGCTGTTCTCCAGGCTGTCCACTACATCCGCCGCCATCAGCGGATACAGTACGTAATCTGCTCAGATTCTCTCAGCTCTCTCCTAAGTCTCCAAGCTCTTTACCCTGTGCACCCTCTGGTCCACCGGATTCAGGACTGTCTGCGCTTGCTCCACCTGGGGGGCGTCTCAGTGGCGTTCCTCTGGCTCCCGGGACACGCTGGTATCTGTGGGAATGAGGCGGCCGATATAGCGGCCAAGGCAGCAGTCTCTCTTCCTCGGCCAGCTATTCACTCTCTTCCGTTTACCGATCTACGGAGCGGTTTATGTCGCCAAGTTGCTCATTTATGGCATGCGCATTGGTCAACACTTCCCCATAGTAAATTGCGGGAAGTGAAAGCCCTTCCTTGCGCTTGGACCTCTTCCTCCCGAACGCGTCGTCGGGAGGAGGTAATTTTAGCTAGACTCCGGATAGGGCACTGTCTTTTTAGTCATCAACCTCTTTTAAGCGGTGATCCTCCCCCACTCTGTCCCCACTGCTCTCAGCTGTGGACGGTCAGACACCTTTTAATTGAATGCCCCTATTTTAATCCGTTACGCTCCCGTCTACAGCTATCACCTGATCTATCGTCGATTTTAGCAGATGACACGCGCTCAGCCGACCGCGTTCTCCAGTTTATTAGCGACAGTGAAATGACGTCAGTCATTTGAAGCTTTTTTTTGGGGGACAACCAACCCCTTTCTGTAGTAGATTTTTAAGCATTCCTTCTGCTTTTAGTTTCTTCAATTTTCTGACTTTGTTCCCATTGCTGCTGGTTTTCAATTTCGGTTTTTTACTGTTTCCTAAGTCACGGGCTGGGCGCTAATGATCATAGAAGTTTTGCGCCCTAAAACCACAAAAAAAAAAAAAAAATATTTTCTTGATTAGCATACAATATATATATCCAATCTCTTTCATCCAGTTATCTCGATAGCACAATTACAATTATTCCATGCGGCTATTCGGCACGCAAAAGATCCTAGAAGTCCTCTCAACACACACCAGAGATAATATTACAAAGAGTAATTATGCCCTCATGGAATAGTAATAATACTGTACTACTTTGCGCATCGATTCTGCGAGTATATAGATGGTCAAGTAGGAAACGTAATTCTCTCATAGAATTGTGCAGAGATAATTAGTAGAATATAAAGAGATATTACAATTGCCCCCCGCAGCGAGCAAAGTTAAAGATAATACACTTTGCGAGATAACCGTAAATTTTGTTTGCTCGTTTATTCAAAAGAGAATTATTTTTAAGATTAGTTTTTTAGAAATTTACCATAGTGTATGGGTAAGATGTTAAGACTGTATGTTACCAGAATCCCTAGGATGTGACTTTTAAATGTACCGGGGAATATCGGCATCCCGCGTACATAACCAGGGAAGATATAAATCAGTATGATCGCGGAAAAGGTCTGCCCATTTGGGAGCTGGCCTTCACAGGGAAACCCTGGAAAACCCGGAAGAACAGACCCCAGCTCAGGTGTTAAAGACGATAGGAAAGCCTAAACAAAGTGATTTTGAAATGTATAAAACTTGATACAACAGTGTTTCAAAAAAAATTTTTTTTTAATTCCTTTTTTCAAAGGTGTAGACGGAGATCTCGTAGTGGAGCCGATGAAACAGGAACACTGGGTACGGACAGCGGGTAGGCGACGTGCAGCATTTATTGGAGGCGGTACGGAGGACAGGCGATGAGTGGCGGTACAGGACAGAAGCTGGTAATGTGCCGTAGAAACTGCAAGATGGTCTCAGGAACAGATGGTCAGGGACGTGAACATGGAACAAGTTAAAGTGGAGTGAGATAAGGTTCTGACTGAATAAATCCCTGGAAGAGAGTGGATTATGGCAATGAAGTCCATAGTTCATCGTTAAATTCAAAGTAGGAATTGATTCACTTATTCTTCCATCTGTTCTAGACTGGAATATCCATCAGTCCTGAAAATCGCGAATTTTATTGTCGTCCTCCATTTTGAAGTTGTTCAGAATCACAACTGCAGATTGTCCGAAGTACTGCAAAAGAAACTGTGTTAATTTAACTTTGCTGTAGCATGTACCAAATGTATTCCCCCCCAAAATTTTCTTAATCTAATATTCGATTTGATTTAGTTCATGTGGAAGAAAGGCACTGAATCTACCCGAATTTTGTTTTCAAGTACGAAATTATAGATAAAATTGAAGTTCATATATGATGAAAATTTTAAAATATAGGCGTGTGACATCGAATACACATAAAATTATTTTCTTCCAGTACAAATATCTGAAAAATTGTAATCTTTGTTACTATCGTTATTTGATCTGCAGATCCACCTTCAATTAAACAGCATTAATGGTGATGTATGCTCATTTAGCTCAGGATCCACTCGCAGGATCTTTGTCATTCTCTCATGAACATTAATGGAAAACGTATTTTCAACAATCATGTCAATAATATGAAAACACAAGAAACCCAACTCTTAAAAATTCAATTAAAACTCTTTAATTCAACTGAAAAAAATGCATAACGAGAACTTTTAAATATAATAAATTTTCTCTCGTGCGACCAGCGAGTCTCTTTAACCGTTCGTAGCGGTGATATTATCAACTGTAGTTTCACTTCACACTTCACTTGTTTTTACCGCGAACAGCGCGCATCCTGCCTTCAACGTACTTCCATACATAATTACTACGTTTAAAGTTTCACACGCCATGTTCATATGATTGTTATGTCTTGAGAGAATATAGGTGCACATAACCTCGCATTAACACTCCTTATGGCTTTTACTTACAGTCAATACGTACACACACTAGCATATGATACAGTCTGATACCTATTCTAAAGATTATACTAAACTATCACAGGAATAATCTCACTGTCTCTTAACCTACCAACCATATATATTCGCTCCAATAATAATAAAAATCCATTCTTGATTCTTCTTTCAGACCGGTGTAGAAGTTCTAAGATCCTTCAAAAATTACTTGATATCATTGTGCAGGAATAAACCCTTTACCCCTTTGAAATCGGGACAGGCCAACAAGTATGATCCCAGATTTGGTATACTGACAGTAACATATGGTCCGGTGTATATAAGATTCCATTTCTTGGTGTTCTTTCTCAGTTTCGAGGAATGCAGGCGTCGCCTCAATAAAACCTTTTCTCCGAGATGAAACGTCTTAATCCGGTGTATCCTGGGATCATATGTCAACTTCCGTGGTGCTGCCGTTTCAGTCAAACTGACAAGTGCTAGTCGAATCTTTTCCTCCCACGTTAGTTTTTGATCTTCATGCTTTGGCAAATGGTTTAGCCAGATGACAAGTGCTAGTCGAATCTTTTCCTCCCACGTTATTTTTTGATCTTCATGCTTTAGCAAATGGTTTAGCCAGAAATTCTGTAGGTTTTCTGTAATTCCTGTCTTCTAGAAGACATCAAAAATCCTTTCCAGAATATGTAAACGCTCTTCCCATGTCTTCGTGGGTATTAATAAATCGTCAACGAATACAGTTATGGGACTTCGCAATTCTGGCCCAAGAGCATAATCCGACGCTGAAATGAATGTTCCGGCACTGATATTGAGTCCGAACGAGACCATTTTAAATTGGTAACTTCTGCCTGCATAGATGAATGCCGTATATTTCCTAGATTCTTCATTCATGGGGAATTGGCAATAACAATTTCTCAGATAGACACTAGTCAAGTACGAAACACCTTGAAAATTTTGAATTAACTCATCAATATTTTCCGGATGGGTTCTCACAGGTACTATTATTTTATTGATTTCTCTCGCATCAAGAACAAATCTTACGTTGCCTCCAGGTTTTGGAACGACTAACAACGGGGAACAATATGGGCTCGTTGATGGCTCAATCAGGTCCCATTTTAGGATTCCATTTATCTCCTTTTCAACAGATTGTTTTAATCGCCAGCGGATGGGATAGTTCGTGTGACAGTAAGTTTGATGTTGGTTTACTTGCAGGTGGCAAATATACCCCCTGATAATTCCCAGTTTCTCAACAAAAATCTCTTTATAAGCCGCTAACAGATGATGAAGCTGCTGCCTTTGTTCTATGGTAAGCTGATTTGATTCACTGGCTTTAAGTATTGCTGTTTGATTAAAGTCTTCATTCTGCATCGAATTATTTGAAAAATCCTTCCAACGACCGTTTGTAGTATCAATCAATTAATTGAATGGTGGCACCGCGACAATACTTCTTACACACTGTCTCCTTTCTATTTAAGTCCAGTGCTATTTCTCCTCCATTTATTCTAAATTTAACTCTCCATTCCGATAAATCAATCTTACAATCGTACTCCTGCATGCTCGCAATACCAAGAATACAATCCACTAATAACTTCCCTACTACCAGGAACGTGCATCTTATTGCTACATGTCCTATCTTCATCTCCAATTGGGTTTGTACTTTGACATCGGGAGAGCGTGCTCCTACAGCTCCGATGATTTTAGAGTTTTGTACCGTTAAAATTGGTACCTTCTTCACAATTCTCCTAAAAAGATCTCCTGAGATGACATTGGCGGAAGCGGCGGTGTCTAGTATTACATTCGTTGGATTCTCCTCTATATCGACAAATACCTCCAATACAGAAACACTCGATCTTTCAATCTGACACATTGTTAAATCTTTCGTCCCTTCTTCAGTTGATAGCTCACCGTAATTATATCGTAACATTTGCACTTTTAGTGACTCGCCCCTAACAGATCCCCTGACCGCTCCTCGGGGGCACGATGTGGTCACGATTAATTTGACTGATTTGTATTACGACTGCTATTTGTATCGTCAGTTATTTCAGTAATGATCGGTTGTTGTGGTGAGTCGTGATTCCATTCTGTCTGTTGAGGTGAATTTGGCCGGTATTGCCTCGATTTGTTCGTGTAGTTATTGTTATTATTCTGCGGCTGTTGGCAGAACTGTCTTAAGTCAATTAAAGTATCTGTTGTTCCTGAAACTGCCCCTCGCGGCACTGTTATTGAAATTTCCATTATAACAATAATTGTTGGTTCCATTTAATCCATTTCTAAGACTTCGCGGATAAGATGGTTGGTCGCGATATTGGTACTGTTACTATTATTGCCATTTCCGTTCCTGGTGTAGCTCGGATTTGCTTCAATCGGTCTTATTTGATGGAACATTTCTCTTGACCTTTGATCGTCCTCCTCGATTAAATCAATGTGATCAAGAGTGGTCATAAACGAGTCTGAGTCCTTATCATTTATGTACAAAAGCTGATTCCTTATATTCGTGGGTAATCTGGATTTAAGTATTCCGAGTATGTCAGGTAAAGGAATTGGTACGTCCAAGTATAATGATTTGTTAATATATTTCTCAAAATATTTCTTTAGGGGTCTTCTAAAGTGTGAGAAAGGCTCAGGATATAACACTTCTTGCCTCAGTGTTTCTTCTATTCCAGCAGACCAGTATTTTGATAGGAAAACCTGCTCAAATTCTTTATATACTTTACGGGGCGATATTTGCTCAGATGCCCACAATGCTCCTGATCCTTGAATATATCCTGACACAAAACTAATCTTTTGCCATTCTTTCCAAGATCGTGGAAATAGACCTCTAAAGTTTCTAATGAAAACTACGGGATGAACATTCCTTTTATCAGGATTAAAGATTTGGAATTGTCTTTGTTTAATCATGTTTTCTTCTACCGCACTCCGATTCCAAGATCATGCTGTTCAGAATCTTCACGGTGACAATCTGGTCGATCAGCTCTAACCTGTGATGTTATACTTCTGTCTGTGTCTGACCTTGACGTTGACGGAATATCACGCATATATTGAGAATTCTGTTTCTTGCTTCACGCGGTTTCCAAATCTTCCTGCGAGAGATTTAACGATCTTTCAATATTTTCCTTCCAACGCGAAATTTCCTCACCAAGTTGGTCACGGACTTCCTTCAACCCTTTGTTAAAGAAATTCTCTTCGGAACTAACAGAAATCGACTGCAAAACTACTTTTTCTGTTTCTTCGATCTTATCAGAATAAAAATTCAGCAGTTCTAATGTTATTTCTGAAAATTTTCCGGTAAGTACATTGACTCTATGGTCAACATTCGTCTAGTTTTCCTTGACTTCGTCGAACTGCTTCCTTAGATTGTCTTGTGATTCTATTATTTCAGGCATCATAGCTACGGCACACTGCATGTCCTCTTGTGCTTGTATTAATTGAGGAACAAGTTCCACTTGATTTTGTATCGTGTCTAGCTTGACAGATAGATATTCGGTTAGTCCCGCCTTTAATTTACTGTTAGTTCCTTGACATTGCTGAGGGACCTGCTCAATTTGAGCAATGAGATTTTGTTCGGTTCTTTCTGCCTGTTCTTTTATTTCCTGTCTCTTGGTATTTAACCTGTGTTCTAGTTCATTATTCTCGTAACTGATTCTGTAATTTGGTTTGCCCTTCTGCTGAGAGGGATAGCTGCTGCATAATCACAATTACCTGGTCCACAACATTTTGATCTGATGTCGAAGGAACATTGTCTGAACCAGCGGGGGTTTCTATGTTGCTACCGCTATCCACAACAGTCTCAGAATTGCTCTCTGTGGCCTCTACTTCGGCGCAAACAGCTGAAGGCTGTTGCACGTCTTGTTGCTAATGCGTGGACGATTTATATGCAGCGCTAGTTAATACCATGAAATAATTATCTATCATAGTTTATATATCATAGAATATTGTATCGAAATTAATGCCTTAACCAAGTTTAACGTTCATATTAATTCACTGAGGTAGTCAAGTTAAATGCTCACACACGAAATAATAATCACACAAAATTAAAATTCTACAAGCTAACGACTCTCTGGAAAACTTCTTTCCAACATACTTCAAATTCTATTTTAACTACAAAATTAAAAATTGGTTTGTTGTGGCTTTTATCTGGAGTCCACTTTTTGTCTAGTAGATGAATCCTTTCCTATCGGCAACCTTTACTGTCAGCACAGGATACCTCTACAGCTTAGTTCCAGCTGGTTCTCGTAGTTTATCATGAAACAGAAAATACATGTATTATAGAACAATCCGAAAGAGTCCTATCACACTGGTGCCAATAGAATTTTAATTAATTTAGTGTTTTTTATACTGGTTGCTGGTGAGGAGGAAAGTTAGTTATTAGTATTTTATTAATGATCTCATTCATAAGCAGCCATATCAGAGTCATCACAGACGCTCAAGAAAGTTATAATTAAGCTTTACTTGTTTAATCAGAATCGGACGATGACTTTCCTTGTCCGCAGTATCGATGATTCGAAGCGATCTGCTATCCTGTGTAAATAAAATGTCTTGGTTTTCTTGCGTTGCGTAGTCAGCCTGGAAACCTCAGATCAAGCGGAAAGTTTGCTTTGTTAGAGTTTAATCATCCGATGAAATAATGGAGCTCTTGGATCTAATAATTGCAGCTTCGTTTCCAATTCATCGGAAGTTCCCTTCTGATCACCAACGAAACGACACGCCCGTGCAAATTTCCAATTAGAGAATACATATATAATATATACCTTTGATGTAAATGCTCAGTATATATTTTCTTGATTAGCATACAATATATTTCCAATCTCTTTCTTCTAGTAATCTCAATGGCACAATTACAATTATTCAATGTCTCTCAACACACACCAGAAAGAATATTACAAGGAGTAATTATGAGCTCATGGAATAGTAATAATACTGTACTACTTTGCGCATCGATTCTGTGAGTTTATAAATGGTCAAGTAGGAAACGTAATTCACTCATAGAATTGTGCAGGGATAATTAGTAGAATATAAAGAGATATTACACATTGCTATGGCAGCTATTCATGTTTAATTATTTAGGTACGATATTTGCGCGCTGATCACGATGTCTGTCACCGTTACTACATCGTTTGCTACATTCACAATCACTGTTGGAGATAGAAGCAATAACTTTTAAAAATATAGATAAATAACATGTCCTAACCCGTGAAATTTTAAACTGATTTTTTTTTTCATTTTCACCCGTTTTGCATGCTTCTCTCCATCATTCGGCGGCATATCTGGTGCCCTGATGTCGAAATATCTTCGGTCGTGTGCATTTCCGTCGTGTGCTTCCCTCGAGACCACTGAATTCGACTTCCACATTTTCACTGTGTACATTCAGGTTTCGCGATACATGTGCTCCTGAACTAACCAGCTTATGTACCAGCTAATGATGAAATAAAGCGTCCAAAACGCGGAGTAAATAAAAAGGACTTAAACTTTAGCGATTGCTTACGATACCTACTATTATTATTTAAAGTAACAGAATCAGCCTCCCAAACAAGTGTACGTGTAAACTAATTAGAAGTATTTTGTGGTACGCACAGAACTGCCGAGCTGATAATCACGGGCCACGGATGTCTCTCAACCACAAAATTATTTCGACGAGGCTATGATGGACAACGGCACTTCGCTTGAGAAAATATTTTGCTTGCATGAGTGAATGGAAGTCTAGAATAATATTTGTCCATTTGAATAATACATCATGAAGCACAGCCACTCATTTGCATGCTTTCGTCTTGGGGACCTCAATGGTAGTTTGATATTTTCTTTAACGCTACTCTGCCCAGAGGCGAGAATTTTTTGGCGCAGAATGCTAATTCGGGAGGTGGAAGACACTAATACGTCTTACAGACATCTTCTGTATCAAAGGATAATTGACAAATTTTAATGCAAGTGTCTTAGTGCAAGACTGATAAGAGCTCCCCAAGAGAAACAATGCTTTATTGGCGTGGCGTAGACCCATTCCTTCAAGTGTCCGCATAACCCATAACCAAAAGTCTAGGAGATTAGATAGAGAGAGAGAGAGAGAGAGAGAGAGAGAGAGAGAGAGAGAGAGAGGATTTTTAGGTCCTATTCATTAGAGGACCCTTGATGTTATCAGGCACATATCCCCTGAGTTACTACCGCAGCACCGGGGATTCCAGCTTGAAATATGTGGCACTCATGCTTCGCATATCTAGGTGGGCGCCATTCCACTAGCTTCCAGTACCAGTTGATGATGTCTTGTTATGAAGTCGAAACGAGTTATGGCACCATTTGTGTGATCACGACTGAAAAATACAGCAAAATAATTTCGATTATAAGACGGTTAGTACGTTACATAAGGCAACGTATCTGATTCGTGTAGAAATATTACTTAACAATTACAATCTGACCGTAGTTATTAACTTTTCAATTTTCTCGGCAGAACTGTGCAGTACGACAGCATATTTTTAATTTTTGTATGTGATAACATACTCAACAATGATGGTGTTCATCCTGTTTTAAACCGCTTATCGAACCATGATGTCCGAGCAACTGTAATGGACAACACGAAAACTTAAAAACATGTGTTAACTACGGAAACTATTTTAATCACGTCGCAACACGTACCTCAATACCCGGAGGATATTAGTTGCATTCAGAAGTTACCTCCTTTTTAAGCATATAACTATCAGCCTTTAATAGCTGTTTTCCAATGATTACCTCAAGATATGGCATAAAAGATGTTTCTAAGATATCTTGGCCAATATGTATCGAGCACCAGGAAGAGAGGACCACAGAAAATGGCTTAAGATAAACACAAACGTGCCACTGGAATGTTAAAACCAACCTTATGGTTGAAACTTCCTGGCAGATGGTTGAAAAAACACTAGCTCAATTAACAACTAATGCCGTAGACACTGCAATTTGTTTGGTTTCTGTTCATTCTACGTTTCTTAATTTCTTCTGAGGGGAACTAGCATAAAGCCTACCGACTTTTATCTGTTGTAACGATCAGCAGAGATATGTACTCAGGGGAATGGGCCCACAACTATGTAGAGAGGGTTTTAATCAAACCTAAAGTGACAACTGCTATCCTTCAAAGCTTACACTTCTGCATCTTAACAAAGGGTCACGTTCTTGGAGATAATGGAGATAATGTACGAAGGCTATTCGGAAAGTAAGGAACGATAGGTAGCGAAATGGAAACCACAGTGAAAATCAAAACATTTTATTTGCAACAGTTAGCTACAACTTCCAGCTAGTTGTCTTCATAGTCTCACACGTTTGTCGTATCGTTGTACCAGCTTTCCAATGCCTTCGTTATAGAAGGCAGCCGCCTGTGCTTTGCGCCAACTGTCTACCCTGTCCTACAGTTCGTTGTCTTCGTCAGCTTCATGTGAGCAGAGATGAAACTCAGAGGGAGACAATTACGGGCTGTATTGTGGATAATCAAACATTTCCAATTGAAAACGATGCAGGAGCATCTTCATTGCCCCTGCAGAACGCGGCTGAGAATTGTCTTGAAGAGGAAAACGCACGACAGTTATGTAATGTTGGCTGCATAGCTTCAGGCGAAATTTCTCACCAGGCCCTCGTACTTGGCGGGAGACACTATTGTTCTAGATATCTTTATGTCCTCCCTGTGTGTTCAGAAGTAAAAAGAACGACGTAACGCTTTCGACGGGCATACTAGGGATACTGCCCAACATACCTGTGCAAAACTTCATTGGATTTTCACTGTGGTTTCCATTTCGCGACCGATCGTTCCTTACGTTCCGAATAACCCTAGTAGATAATGCACATTAGATAAAGTCACGCAAAGCCACACCTGTGTGTCATCGGGGATACATGATTAGTTTAAACAGTAGTAAGCTTCGTATGAAGACAGGGTTTCAAGCTCTGCTGTATGATGGTCTAGTTACGGTGTCTCTGCTTCCCACAGGCATGGGTCGACCTTGCATTCCAAGTGATCAAAGCGTGCCGGCAAGGGACAGTTGCGTCAACAGATGCGCATGTTTTATATCGTGATGACATGCAGTTCATGTCAGCTGCGCATGTTTTTCTGCACAGCTTGACTGCATAAGCACGCCGCAGGCTGTGCCGCTGTGTGTATCCCACAGCGTGGCAAATACAGCAGCTGCAATACTACTGTGACACACACGTAACCAATATTTTTAATTGTAGAACTGATCTCAACCAAAAAAGTCGAAAACAGTCACAAATCCTCTTCTATACCATGAGGTTCACAGATGAAGCTATTACGATTTTAGGGCAAACTTTTACCTAAATGCCTGCAAAATGAAAAATTTCCGATTTTATGGCCCTGCTTCATGAATGCTTTATTACGAGTGCAAGGTTTTAACGCATGTCGTAGGTATCCTAGAACTTACCATTGTTGCCCATTTAACGGGATACAGGCTCTCCTGGTGAAAGAATGTCTCCGCAACATACAGAGTGTCCCAGGAGGAATGATCAGTGTTCATAAAAATGACAGGAAACATCATTCGAAGCAAGAAAGTCTAGTAAACATGTGCTCTAAAGCGTATGTCTTTGGAGGTACGAGCACTACTTCATTCTCAATACTATGAAACAATCATCTTCTACTGCAAGCTCTTTACTTTCCATATTTTGAGAGGTGGTGATAATGACCAAACCAAGAGAAACTGTTCTGTAAACATGGACCCTAAACTGCCTACATGAAGGGCTATGAACACTTGTTCATCATCGTTACTGTGAAACACATATCATTGAACAAGAAGATGTTGCTCTTAAGGTATGTATTTTAGAGCCTACTTTTAATACACTATTTCTTCTTCTTTTGGTCCGTACTGCTTCCTCCTGAAAAACGGAAAGCAAAGATCTTCGGCAGAATAGATTTGTGTCACAGTATCTAAGTTGAAGTAGTGCTCACAGCTCTTAAGGTAAGTATTTCAGAGCCGATGTTTGCTTCGAAAGATCGTTCCTCTCATGTACCTAAATATTAATCATTCCTGCTCGACATCTTTATTTCTGGTTGTCGATATATTATTTTTACGGTCTGTGTGTTGTCTGTGCAACATATCGTGGTCTACACGGTATCTGGAGTCCGCTCTTGAACATCTGTAGGATATCTACTACCTGACTTGTCGAACTTTTATGTGCAGGTTAACTACTAAACGATCAAAGGGATATATATGGATTTGTATCTCATGACTTTAAATACTCTAAGTAGATGCCTCTTGGGTGAAATGTGATAATTTAAAAATTTAGTCAGAGTTTTAAGTCCAGCGTGTCAGTGTATAACTGTGGTACACTTGGAAAACCTGTTAAGATGTATGAAGAGTTCGTAATGGGAACCTTATGTCGAGATTTTGTAGTGCTTGGGGTCTGTGGCAGCCCATCTAGTTGATGAACTGCAATGCTTGTTTGAAAGCTGTAAGGGACTGCGATTCGGCACTTGGTCCTATCAGTTGTGCATTCGAAGGTGTCCGTCATCAGTCATGTGTTAGCGCCCAGTCTCATGGCATAAAGAACATTTACTAATGTATTTAGGCCCACGGAACATCTTTGGCGGTTAACACGTGTTGACATGGAGATAGATGTACTCTGTTTCTTGTTGCTTCATTTCTAATGAGTCTTCATATGCCTGGAAAAATGCAAGTTAAGCCAGTCCTGTGTTTGCTGTTTTACTTGTTCACTGGTCATTTCTGCTCCTGTCCAGCTTTCCTAGGTCGACAGTTTTCGCATCAGTTTGTAGTCCACCTCTCCCTACTGTCGTGTACAAAGTCGTACACAAGTCATCCCATTCAACAACACTGTCCAGAGTGTCATATATGCAATGTTCAGTACTGACATACTTGTTTAGTCATTCAGTGCCCTTTTTCCACTTGTATGTTGTAATTAGAAGATATACCATTAAATAATAGGAATATCCAATTGGTTGATAGAAAGTTTCTTATAGAATTTTCTTCTCAAGAAATTTTCACACACAGTTATCCTACACAGTACCGCATTTGTTCCACCTCGCGGACAGCAAAAGAAGAAACAAAAATATTTTGCATCTTTCATAACCATTCGGATCATCTCCTCTTCGTATGCAAACCTTTGGATTCGTAAATGCATACCCAGTGAGATCACAGTAAATCTGCTGGAACCAACTCATTTGTGTATGGATGTATCAGTTCCTCAGATTTCAGGTAAATGATGGAGTTCTTAAGGAGGTGGCAAGATTTATCTGCTTCAACATACCTTCTGGTGACTGAGTGTTCTACGCCTATCACTTGTTGACAAAACAAACGAACAGCCAGGAAGAAATAGGGAAGTTTATGTACATCACCGACACAAAACGCTTACAAATACAGGGATTAAATGGCAGCTTCTATGTAAAATGGAAGCGCAGTGGATAGTTCATACTTTCCTAAGTTCAGTAAAAAATGTTCCTTTCACTTTTTTCAGATTCCTTTTACTTCCGGCTTTCAAGCATGTTATAGTATCTTAATTTAACAGTTGATTTCTAGCTATGTGGTACACTTGCGACTGCAGGTCAACTACTAGTTTGTTGCTACTTGCAGATAGCGTCTGTATATGGGCGCCATCTGTCATGATACTAGCGTGTGTCTGTCTTACCTAAACCATTTGTTACGTAATTTATAACTAGTTTTCACATTGAGAAGACTTCCTCTCACAGTCCAGTTTATAGAGTGAATTTTTTAATTTTAAGTTCGCGATTTAAGAGTTACCAACTTCATACTGTTTCATATTGAACAGTTGCAGCAATAAAAGGGCAGGTACGTTTAGAATGTGATCACCTTTCTTGACCTGTATAACTGGCGAGGTACTGTGTAACGCATGCAGTTTTGTATAGAGGTGTATGGAAGTTAGTTTGATTTAGTAACATAAATTTTAGAACTGAACTGTGCCCATTCATCATTATTTCTAAATAGACGTGAACTGATGACCTGATAAGAAGTTGGAGCAGATAACTAAACTAACAGTATCGTCCTAGATATGATTATAGAATAAAAGAATTTAGTTACAAGACGGCCACTGCGTCTCCTTATACATTGTGCGTACACGAAGTACACAATGTATTACAAAAAATATTCCTTATTGTTAGAGATGGTAATATTGACAAAAACAAGAAAAATCTACAATAAATGAGCACTTGTCCATCTTTAGTACTGAGAAAAACATCTCTTCTAGTGCAAGCTCTTTTCTATTAGGAACAACCTACAGAATAAAGTCAGCAAATCAGGACGCATTCCTCTATTATAGTCCATGGATACAGCTTGCGGTTAACATTTGTTACTGTATTTACTGTTCACTGTTTCCACATTTCTGGATGAGTGCAGTGCATACATTAGAGCTGATGGAACCAGTTTGTGGTTTGATAATAGTAGGCTTTGTTTATGCTGGTAAGTGCAAAGATAAAACTGCAGTGTAAAATCATTTCACAAATTTATCAAAGCACACACTGGTTCCAGAGGCTGGATAGTTTCGAAGTAAATGAACTCCGAAATCTGCTTAATATCGGTTAAATATCTCACAGGCACTGCTGCGTATATTCGTTTCATCTCCTTCGGCAGTCTGCTATTCCATTAAATACATTAATCCCACGAGTTTCCAGTAACCGATGCTAGTAAAGGCAAACGTACACTTTCGTGTACACTAAAATGTGAAGGGTGATGCAACAGCTTGAAAGAAATTTGCCTGTGAAACTTAATTATCTGTGTCTGCTCCAGTTTACTTTGTAGTCTAATTTCATAAGCAGTACGCTATCCCATGGAAGGTATTGTGAACGAAATAGATTAGAACCTGAAATTAATTTTGTAATGGCTACAAACCAACCGCTTCTCTCAGACCTTAATTGGATATGCTAGGTCACGGAGTTAGATTCAATGCGCCGAGAGTGCTATTGGCTATTACCAACTCTTAACATAGGGCAGGCTATGTTTTATTATGATGACACAGATTTTCCATATCGACTGCATTCTCATTTCGTTATTTTATTTTCTTATTTATTTTCTTCAGCGATAATTTGCTAACAGGCTAACTAAATGTGGAGCGCTGTCTCAGATGCACACGGCTGCGCGCGGACTCGTCTGTGTTTCTGAGCGAAGATACTTGTAATGTTCGCGTGGGGTAAATAAGTGCAGTTATTAAAACACCAAATTATGATGATCCATCTACTACTTCACATCTCGCCCACCGATTAGTAATATAATGCTTTAGGACAGCTTTCATGCAAAGTAGTTGTTTAGAAAATGGCTCTCTTTTTTTAATTCATGTTATTGTCATATATTTTTGCAGATAGCTGTAGGCATGACTTGACATCTGGATGCAGTTCCACTTATGATCGTCTTAGTCAGTTGTAATCTTATGTGAAGGGTAAATGATGGCATTGTTGATGTAGGTATTGCCATTAGTGCTTTGAAACATAATGTATATAAATAAAAAGTTAATATTCGTTTCTTCAAAATCGTGTATCTCCGAAAGTTCTTGACCGCCTGCTTCGAAATTTTGACACATGGTTGCAAACTAATAGAGGTGTCTACAATTTTCAGTCGATAGGGTCAACAGCTGCGATGAATTTTTTGAATGATTTCTTGAAGCCTTTAGCTGCCATTTCCTTTATTTACTGTACGATTGTACAATTTAGGCCTTAGGCCATTTCAAGTATCTAAAACGGAAGTTTCATACATTGGATACATTAGTGACACTTGTGATTTTAATGTAGGAACAGGTCATATCTTTTGAAATATTAGGTGCATTTTAACTTACTTTATGGATAACTTTTTAGTAACAGATTGGGTCATAGACGGCGTTGCTCTGTGACATCATGTTACGCTCGTAAATTCCTAAATGACGTGCTCCTACAGTAACAGAACAAATTTTCACCAGTTATTTTAAATAAATTACATACAGTCATATTTACACCAATGATGAACGATAATTATATATAACTGAGAGCAAAAGCATATGCAAGCTAAGTAGCAAAATTCTGTAAAATAATTGTAATCTTCCTAGTGTTAAGTACGTTATATATAAGAGCTTAGCAAAAACTGCTCGAAAGTAACGTGCTCCTAAAATAGCATGAACACCTCGAGCTAAATTATGAGCATAACATGATGTCATAGGAGCAAAGATGTATATGTGATAATCTGTTACTAAAATATCTTCCATACAGTAAGTTATAATGCCCTTAGTACATCTAAAGATATAACCTGTTCCTACATCAAAATCACAAGTGTCACTAATGTATCCAACGTATGAAACTTCCGTTTCAGATACTTGAAAATGGCCTAAGACCGAAATTGTACAAACGTACAGGAAATAAAGAAAATGGCTTTAAGAAGTCATTAGAAAATAATACAGGCATGTTTTAGACACACTCACACACTGTGTGTGTGTAGCATTTTGGGATTCTTTTGTAAGAACAGTTATCTATTAGTAAATTTATAAAGACACACGTGTAATCCAATGCAACGTTCTGTTACAATTTCAAAGTATTCAGTCAAAAATTTTCGGAGATTTGCGATTAAGAACATTTACAGTTTCTATATAAGTACAAATGTAGATGTTCGTTTCTTCAAAATCTCAAATCTCTGGAAGTTCTACTTGAATTGTTTTGTAATTTAGACACAACGTTGTGCTCAAATACTCAGGTGTTTTATATACCTACTGGAACGCCGTCTTCTGTACATGTAATGTGTATGTGATAAAAAGGGAAACATTATAAAAATGTAAATGTCGCTTTCTTCAAAATCGTTATTCTCCGAACGTTTGGCACAACGTTGATCTCTAATACAGGTGTGTTTCTGGTTACATGTTTGTGTGTGTGTGTGTGTGTGTGTGTGTGTGTGTGTGTGTGTAATGAAATGTCGTCGGCCAACAGGAAAGGTGTATTTAGGACTTACTGGATTATAATTACAATAATTCTACAGAATCTGTATTTGCAATATCAGTAACTAAGGCTCAAAGTCAGACAGAGGGGGGAAAGAGGAGGTGGGCAGAGGGGTTTAGGATAATGGACTTAAAAACAGGAAGGAGAAGATGTACAGAGTGAGGAGGCAGGAGGAGATGAAGAGACAAGGGGGCGAGAAGATCGACAGAGATGTGGGAGAGGAGGTGATGGACTGAGAGAGGGGATGAGAGGGGTCAGGAGGAGATGGAAAGAGAGGGGGGAGAAGATGGATACAGATAGGGAGGCGATGACGGACAGAGAGAGAGGTAAGGCGGTAGATATGGACTTAAATCTAATTCCCATACATATTAGGAAACTCTGCTTTTTCTTTTATTTCTTTTCCATTTAAGCAGACTGAGCCAAAGCAAAACATGGTCGGATACAGCTAGCACACAATAAACTGGGAAACTAGGGATAGCTTATAGTAATTAGCACAGCTACAGAGACGTGAGAGACGTAGCGGACTGCTCTTCGCACCATGTCGGCCAAGTCTTGTAAGTAGGCTGTTTATGTTTTCTTATTGGCAACGTTACGTAGCGCTCTGTATGAAAATCACTGGCTGTGCTGTGTGCAGTCTGTGGCTAGTTTACATTGTTGTCTGCCATTGTAGTGTTGGGCAGCTGGATGTGAACAGCGCGTAGCGTTGCGCAGTTGGAGGTGAGCCGCCAGCAGTGGTGGATGTGGGGAGAGAGATGGCGGAGTTTTGAAATTTGTAAGACTGGATGTCATGAACTGCTATATATATTATGACTATTAAGGTAAATACATTCTTTGTTCCCTATTAAAATCTTTCATTTGCTAACTATGCCTATCAGTAGTTAGTGCCTTCCGTAGTTTGAATCTTTTATTTAGCTGGCAGTAGTGGCGCTCGCTGTATTGCAGTAGTTCGAGTAACCAAGATTTTTGTGAGGTAAGTCATTTGTGAAACGTGTAGGTTGATGTTAGTCAGGGCCATTTTTTGTAGGGATTTTTGAAAGTCAGATTGCGTTGCGCTAAAAATATTGTGTATCAGTTTAAGCAGAGTCAAGTATAATTGTTGAAAGGGGACGTTTCATATGTCGACCCTTAGCCGAGGATACCTCACTGGAATCTTCTGATTTTTTCTTGTAGTTTGTGTAATTAGTGTAGCTTTTGTTTATTGCTAGCGCGTAATTATAGAGAGAATTTCATTTGTAGTTGTAGTTTTTCATTGTCGTACACAGTTGTGGCATGCATCTAGATTTGCACCAAATATTTCGCAGCTGCGCTTGCAATTAACTAGATATTATTTTCAATGCTATGTTAATCCGTTTTGTTATTTTGCTCTTCAAACTGTGCTTTTCTGTGTTCTCGCGTGAAATATTGTGACAATAATGGCGTGTGAAAAACGTAATATTAGGCTTCAAAGTAAACTGAGAAATGACAGTGAAGACGAAAGCAGTGTGTTAGCGCCGCAGAGTAATGAATTAACTAATGTTCAAAGTAGTAATTTGGTAATTGTGCATAGGGAAATGGAGCGGGCTGCAAATAATGGTGTAGGCAGTGAAACAATTAGTGAACAGGGAAGCATTATCGATCGATCAGTCGGCAACAGCTCGCCTCAGGAATTCGAAATGACAGAACACAATATTGCAAATACTGTAGACTCAGGTTTTGGGTCCTCACCGTTTTCTCAAATGAGTCAAGACACATTTTCTGCTTGTCAAAACGTGAATGTTGACGGTGAAAATGCACTGCCAAAAAGCATAGAGAAACACATTCCAGACACTAATACATTATTGCAATTAATGCAACAAATGGAACAAAATCAGAGACAAACACAGCAAAAGCTTCAAAAGTTAGACACAATGGAACAAAATCAGAGACAAACACAGCTACAGTTAGACGCAATGGAACAAAATCTTCACACCACGCTTGAACAAACACGTGAAGATTTAACTACTGAGTTACATAACATTGAATCGAAATGTCAAAAAGCCTGTAATGACGTAAAAACACAAATTTGTGAGCATTTTCAACCTATTTTTTCGCGGCATGAAAATGCATTACAGAATCACGAAGCAGCCATAAAAAAAAGTGGCTCTGAGCACTATGAGACCTAACATCTGTGGTCATCAGTCCCCTAGAACTTAGAACTACTTGAACCTAACTAACTTAAGGACATCACACACATCCATGCCCGAGGCAGGATTCGAACCTGCGACCGTAGCAGTCCCCAGCCACAAAGAACTGCAAATTATTGTTCATGAAAATCATGAGACCTTGCAAGCTAAAATTGACTCAGTTGCATCTACCGATTCAGTTACGCAACTTCCAAAAACTCAGGAAAACTTAAAGGACACAGTAGATACGATTTCAACACAAATGGACACTCTGAAATTTGGTTCAGAAAAACACACAGACGAAATAATTTCACTATCGGATAAAGTAGCCGAACTTTCAGATCAGTTCACTAACTTATCTACAAAGGTAGATGATCTGAATGACACAAGACCTGTAGCCTTCGCAGACACTGAAGAGCAAATTAGAAAATTCAAACAAAATCAAAATCAAATCAATACACAGTACAAATGAGAAATCCGGGAAGTACAAGATCAGTTGGCACAAGTAATACAAGAATTAAGTATTTCAGAGGACACTCGCGCTCCAGTACGGGAAGAGGGACATAGAAATACGGAGCAACCAAAAAATAATAACACAGGACACTTCGGAAATTATGAAAGAAATTGGCAAGGCGCATTGAATTTTGAGATGGAGCCGCCGAAACGAAGTAACAATGAGCGATGTGCGACTCGCCGACACGATGATTTTGACTATAAGCTGTTCATTACTACACGTACATTCAAAACATTTAAGAATTCTGGCAACGACATTCATCCACGAGCATGGCTCCATCAATTCTCTCATTGTTTTCCTCCCAACTGGTCATTAGAGCACAGATTAAAATTTATGTGTGGCTATTTACAGAATGAACCAGCTGTAAGAATGCGATCGGTCATTCACGATTGTCACAGTGAAGGAGAATTTTCTCATGCCTTCCTCTCAGCATATTGGTCTCAAGCTACACAGGACCGAGTAAGACATAGCATCATAATGATGAAACATTTCGAACAATCTGAATTCTCCAGTCTTGTGAAATATTTTGAAGACATGTTGCACAAGAATCAGTATCTGTCAAACCCATACTTTCCCTCAGAACTCATCCACATTTGCTTAATCAAATTACCTGAACATTTACGACATATTAATTCTGGCAGGACGTTGCAAAGACGACATTGAAGCATTTCAGGGACTCTTACAAGAATTAGAAATTGACACTGACAATCGCGGAACGCAAAAACAGGAACACAACAATTACAGGTCACATCCGTCGCAATTCCGCGATGAAAGAAATAATAACTGGACACAACAAGGCTATTCTCACAACACAAATCGTGACCAAAACAGACACCACCCGCATGACAACCGTTGGCAGAGTAGTAATAACTACAGGGAAAGAACACCTCTCCGCGGTAATGACTATCACAGAGACAATCAGAGAAACAGACAATATGGCAACCAAAATAAATATTATCACGGGAGACAGAATAACTTCAGACGCAAAGGTCCACTGTGCAGTGATAATTCAGGGAGAAATTCTCCACCACTTAACCGACAAGAAAGGTACTACAGGAACCACCGACATGACGACAGACGATATAATCGTAACGACAGACTTGAATTGCATCAGAACTGGCGAGATTCAAACAGAGCAGGGCACTCTCGACAAGGTGAATTTGTAGATGTTAGGTCTCCTAATCCCAATAACGACGCACGCCAACAAAGGAACAGACAATGACTTGCACCACAGGCAGCCGCGTACGCCGGCTGGCTCAAAGAAAAATAACATAGACGCTAACCTTCAGAAAAATTCTAGATTTCTTTACCGACGTATACCACATGATAATTGCGTTCAAGCTGAAACTCTGCGTACTAGGAAGAGTAAAGGTTTACACCACATTTCACATGTAAAACCGTTTATTGAAAGATAATATGCTTTTTAACTTAGTCTTTGCCATAAAATTTTTCACTTTATATTACTAGTATGCTTTGTTAGACTTAGAAACTGTTAACATGCAACAGTGTTTGAAATTAACTATCCAATCTAGAACCTAGGATACATATTTAAACAGAAATTACGAATGGATTGTTATGGTGAACAGACGACACAGTGTTATTGTGTGTGTACATTCTTGCTTGTTAGTTGTACGATTACGTAACGACTATAAGGCTCACATACTTAGAACATTTACCAGTTCTGCTAATGAGATTTTAATGCAACATTTTGGTTTACTTGAAAATAGATTCTGGATTTAAAGTACTTTCTGTGAGATACCAGATGACACAGTGGTTAGTTTATGTGACAGCTACACGATTTTATCACGACGCTACTAATGAGTGACCATTTACAATGTTGCTTTTTCAGTGTTTCTGTTTTATATCTGCACAGTTTTTTTTGTATTATTCTGGAAAGTAAAACATGTTTTAGTAGTAACTTTTGTGGTATAGCTACAATGAGACAGCCTTTTCCGTAGCACAACAATACGTTACATTATAGTACTTTCTTGATCACAGTAAGGTACGTAACAACTACGATACCTATACGCAAAGAATTTCACTTTCGTTTATGATGAGATAAGTACATTGACTTCTGCAGAACTTAGCTTTCGGAGGACGATAACTACGACACTTCCACAGAGATTATCTTACAACAAGACGCACAGTTTAGCGCTACAGTACACGTATTTGAGTGATTAATTTTGTACTTAAAGCATTTATTTTTAAAGATATTTGAAGTACAATGATACAAAGTTTTTCCGTGATACGTTTCTTTCCATTGCAATAATCTGTAACACCTGAGGGTATAATTACATTAATCCTCAGGGGGTACACGCCTACTTTGTGTACCATGTGTTTGGCAAGCACAAGGAGCCCTAGCTAATATGGTATTTGCTTATACAACTTTACACATCGGTACCATATTTCTCTAACACATAAATTACGCAGCTATCCGATTATTTAACAGAGAAACAAACATTTTTTTACTACATCAGTGACACATATTCACGCAATTACACAGTTGGGTAACTTCACACTTATGAAATTGTGTTTTGTCTGTACTTTGTGAACTGTTCATATTTTTTCGAAACCATTGTGATACTATGAGAGCTTTTAATGATGTAATTGGTAAGGGAGCATGATTTTGAAGTACGTTAGAGGTAGATGACACTATTGAAATGAGCAGAGAACTTTTGTTTAGGTTTTGACATTATTGCAGAAAGCTATGCCTCTTTTGAGATTTGGCTGAGGTTTTATGATGTTATGATGACGATGTGTATTACACTGTTGCAGTATGTTTATGATCAATAAGCTGATGCTCTATGAGGAATTTGATTATGCTATGTATTAATTATGATGAAATATTGAAGAAGTGTCGACGAATATGTATATGTGCAACAAGGTAAGGAATAATGAGTAGTGGTTAGGGACTCTGACTTGTGAAAAAGTATGTTGGAAACCAAGAATCGTACTTTAAGAGTTATGAAATGAAATGTGTCTAAATGCGTGAATGTATCACAATGTCGATGAATATTTTTCGGACACTGTTATATTTATAGGATTTTGTTTCTACAGATTTGCAACGAAAATTCTCTAACTGTGAAATTTTTGTATCAGACTGTCACAGTAGTGCAAACTGGTGTCGTAAATATTTCGGTAAGAAAGCCAAGTGACCTTGACGTAATGCGTCTTGAGTGGCCAGCTGTGTCAGACGCCTGGAGAAAAAGCCATTAGCGTGTGCCTTTTCAGAGGCACAGGTAAAAAAAAGAGGGAGGCCATCATCCTCGCTATTGATGTTTCTTTGTAGAAAGCATCGCAAATACGACACACTCAAACTTGAAAACATACAATTACACTGCGGAGCTCTTAATTTATGATATTTACTGAAATGCCTAATGTAATTATGAGAAACATTTTACATTTATTGTCTTTCTAGTTGAGAGATTCTTTTGTCTTTGGAGACGCCATTTGCCTAGTGAATGACGTTTCATGCATTGCTCTATATAGACTATATATATATGCTCATTTCGTTTAATATCTAGTTTGTAGCTGCACTGCAGCATTGGTTATTATAAAATTTAGTAGATGTACTAATATCACTATTTTCTGTCTACAGACCCAGGAAAGAATACATTTATGGTGTACTTTCTTAGAAAAGAGAGCACAAATAGACATTTCCCTTCACAGGAACTGCATAAATAATTTTTTAAACGATTTGGTAACTTGTCTGCTACAGTAACGTATCGTAATGCATCTCTCTAGTATTAAGATGTGACATAGGTATTAGACATGGCCATCTTTAGTGTAATATTTTTTCTGATTGATCTTTGTCATGTTTAGATATAAGTTATTGCATTTGCTGCTGCTGTTTGCCAGGCATAGTGCTACTAAATTTCACTTTGTATTACTCTGTTAAGCTAGTTTTACTACTGATTTATTTTTCTTGTTGCTGCACATTGGCTCATATTAGTTGTAATGTTGCATTGCTTGGTAATTTAGATTCACTGCAGCTTGCTTTGACAGTTACCATTTTTTTCATTGCTGTTTGTATTAATTGTTTTATGCTGCTGCATTGCCTCGTCCCTTAGTTTAGCATCTGAGCTCAGTAGATTTAAGTTAGCTTAAGAGGGGGTAGACTATATAAGAGAATGAGTTGCGATGAATTGTAAGAAATGCATTGAGAAGTTTTACGAAAAAAGTACAGAAAGCAGGTATAGGTAGCACTTTTTGAAATAATGAAGAACGAAGGGAGATCTCCAAGAAGTAAAGAAAGTTTTGTTTGCAAGATACTGCAGTAAAACAAACCCTGCCCTTTCCCTTTCTGTTATTCCACTATGTGTTTGCGTACTCTTGTATATTTGTGTTCTTCCTGTCTTTATGTGTTTATATGATGAGAGTTACACTGTAGAATTTTTCTGATAATATGTTATTTACTTTGAAAAGATGTTTAGACATTATTTATTCTGTTTTGTTGCACACATGCGAAGGTGATGTTCAAAAGTTATTCTGATCTTTATGTATGTACTTATGTCATAATTCCTGTAACGCTAATGTATATGTATATTTCTATTCTTTTGTAAAGCCTGTATTACTACAAATGTTATCTGTATTGTTATGTTCTTTAATTATGTATTTTGTACCTTTGTTATTGTATTCTTATGTTATAAAATTGTAATTGACACCAGTTCATCAAATTAAGTAACTTGTAAGTTACATTTCACTGCACACGTTCCTGTTGGTCATAGTATATGGACAATATGTGAGAAGTAGGGACTGATAGTGTTTGCACGTGTGTTAATAATTCAGCTAGGGACTGGATAACAGCATTGCTGGTTCTAAGGACAATTCCAAAAACTTTGTGAGTGCACAAGTGGTGGTTATGGACTTGCTATATTGTCTGCAAGGCTCTTCGATGGTGATTGTGCACCTGCACAGTCGCAGAAGATGGCTGCTGGCCATCTCTACAAGAACTACAGTGGGTCTGCACCTCTGGTGGCGAACCAATACCATACTCTCTACCAGGACTACAGTGGGTCTATTCTGTGATGACCTACCTACCAATGTCCTTCAAACCTGCAGTGGGTTTGCTCTGTTGTGGCCCATTACCTGTCTGTATGCCAAGAGTCAGCACTGTCTTTTCTTTGGAAGGACAACACTACTTCTTCAAGACTGCATGGAAATCCACTACATCTGTGTGCATTTTCTTCTACTGCTCAGACTTTGAGAAAAACACTGCTATTTCACTGTGATGAACGATCACGACTGTCTTTATGCACTGTGAGAAAGTTTTAGCTTTTGACCAACATTGTATCAATAAGTGTGTGCATTTGATATCTTTGTTATTGTAATTATGAAAAATTTTATCAAATCATTATTGGCCACTGCCCAAAACAATTTGTAAAATTTTTTGTGGGGAGCATGGGGGCTATGTAAGTAGGCTGTTGATGTTTTCTTATTGGCAACGTTACGTAGCGCTCTGTATGAAAATCACTGGCTGTGCTGTGTGCAGTCTATGGCTAGTTTGCATTGTTGTCTGCCATTGTAGTGTTGGGCAGCTGGATGTGAACAGTGCGTAGCGTTGCGCAGTTGGAGGTGAGCCGCCAGCAGTGGTGGAGGTGGGGAGAGAGATGGCGGAGTTTTGAAATTTGTAAGACTGGATGTCATGAACTGCTACATATATTATGACTATTAAGGTAAATACATTCTTTGTTCCCTATTAAAATCTTTCATTTGCTAACTATGCCTATCAGTAGTTAGTGCCTTCTGTAGTTTGAATCTTTTATTTAGCTGGCAGTAGTGGCGCTCGCTGTATTGCAGTAGTTCGAGTAACCAAGATTTTTGTGAGGTAAGTCATTTGTGAAACGTGTAGGTTAATGTTAGTCAGGGCCATTTTTTGTAGGGATTTTTGAAAGTCAGATTGCGTTGCGCTTAAAATATTGTGTGTCAGTTTAAGCAGAGTCAAGTATAATTGTTGAAAGGGGACGTTTCATAGTCTTTAAGAGCAAACTGTCTGAAATATGCAAATGAGTGCGTGTAAACGCAAGTACAACAGACACAATAACTACGCCTGCAGATGGTATGAAAGTAACAGTTTGGAAGGAACAATTGCGTCACCGAAAAGAAAAGCTTTCGCTTTTACTCCCTCTCCCTCCCCCCACCCCCATCCCCCCCCCCTGCGGGTCCGGGGTAAGAATAGGCCCGAGGTATTCCTGCCTGTCGTAAGAGGCGACTAAAAGGAGTTTCAACCGTTTCGGCCTTCTGTGTGATGGTCCCCCTTGGGGTTTGACCTCCATTTTTCAAAATTCTACAGAAGTACGAGCCTTTTGGGGAAGGACACCTTACATGGTGTACCACTGGTCCTAAGTGCACTAAGGCCTTGGCACTCAGCATTGCACCGGCGTTGTAACCATACCCACTATTCCCCTAATTGGGCCTAAACACCTGATGGGTTGTCCAAGTTACGCCCATAGTGCATCTCCATCTGCACCAGCGATCATGATGGACTTTCCATGGCACCAGAAATCCAGCACGGTAGCCAGCCCGTTGTGGTGGGGTCGTCATGTACCCTCTAGGTTGTAGCCCCCTGACAACACAGGGATCGTACTGCCGATACCTGAGCTGCACCCTCCCCACGTCGGCCAAGGAGTAGATGCCCGTCTCCTTGGGGCATCAGGACTCCCGGCAATGGTCCTCCTGCCAGGTGGCCCTTGCTGCGGCTGGGTGGCGCCCGTGGGGAGAGCCCCTGGTCGGAGTGGGTGGTATCGGGGTGGACGTTTCGCAGATGAAACGTCAACACGTATCAGGTCGCTCTGCGGCCAAGTCTTTCAAAAGAAAAGGTACCATTTCTAGTTCTGGTTCTCCTGCCCTTTCCCCCTTGGTCACTCCATGGGAGGAGGGACAGGCCCGCCGGCTTGGGGCGAAGTACTTCCCCCGCTATTTGGTCTGTTCTCGAACCGATGGGGGGACGTTCGCCACCTCCAAGCCCATGTTCTTTGTTCAGCACGTTGAGGACGTCTTCAGGGAAATCGAGGCTCTCAGCAAGTTGCGTTGAGAGTCCGTTCTTATCAAGACCACCTCCGCCACACAGTCGGCGGCGCTCCAGGCGTGCGGCCGCCTAGGGGACATCCCAGTATCCATTGTCCCACATCTGGCACTAAATAGGACGCAGGGTGTTATTTTTCATCGTGAACTCCTGCTACAATCTGATGAGGAGCTCAGGGCCTACCTGGAGCTCTGCGGCGTGCATTTCGTCCGGCGAGTCCAGCGCGGCCCCAAAGACCGTCGCATTGACACCGGGGCCTTTATCCTCGCCTTCGAGGGGGACGTTCTCCCGGAGAAGGTAAGGGTGATGTGCTACCGGTGCGACGTGCGACCTTACGTCCCGCCTCCTATGCGCTGTTTTAGGTGTTTGCGCTTTGGGCACATGTCGTCACGGTGTGAGGCTGAGCCCCTTTGTGGCGATTGTGGACGTCCTCTTCATGAGGCACATACATGCACCCCAACACCTCGGTGCATTAATTGTCCTGGCGTCCACTCGCTTAGATCCTCAGACTGCCCCGCATATCAGAAGGAGAAGAAGATACAAGAAATCAAAACTTTGGATCGGCTCTCTTATTCTGAGGCCAGGAAGAAGTATGACTGCCTCCATCCCGTGCCATTGACCACTTCGTTTGCCTCAGTTGTGTCCACTCCTTCCGCGGTATCCTCACCCCTATCCTGTCCCCCCTCCGCCTCCTCTGCCCATCAGGGGGCTCTGCCTCCGCCTCCCAAATCCCTCCCTTCCAAATCCTCCTCCCCGTGGCCCCCACCCCCTCTGCCCCAGGGGCCACCCTTCCTCCTCCTCCTCTCCCCCCGCCACCTGACAAGCGATCCTCTTCTCAGGCGTCTATCGGGGAAACTTTCCGGACCCCAGCTTCTGAGGTCCGGCGTTCCAAAACGGACCCAGCGCGTGAGGACCTTCTTCGGGTGCAGCCCACCATCCCTTAGCCTCCTCGGCCTTCCAAGAAGGCCTCCAAGAAGAAGTCTCTATCCCCCTCTCCACCCCGGCGCGTTTCGTCTGACGCTCCATCCGTGAGTCGCTGCTCCCGGCCGTCCTCAGTTTCGCCGGGACGCTCTGCTGCCAGGCGCTCAGCTGGCCTCTCGTCGGCAAATGATGCTGCCCCTCCTACACAACCAGGGACAGCAGCCGCAGCTGGCGACGACTCGATGGAACCGGATCCGCCTCCCGCCGGTTGTAGTGTTGTTCCTTCGCAACCTGGCCCTCCACGGCCATCGAGGTGACCAGCTCTTCCCCCGTCTCGTTCCCCCAACTTTTTGACTAGCGATGGCCTTGTTACATTGGAACATAAGAGGTATTCGATCTAATCGGTAGGAATTACAACTGCTCCTCCGCCTGCACTGTCCGCTCGTCCTTGGTCTCCAGGAAACCAAGTTGCGCCCGACTGACCGTATTGCCTTTACCCACTATACCTCGGAGCGGTATGATCTCACCCCTGTGGACGGTATCCCAGCTCATGGTGGGGTCATGTTGCTCGTTACCATCCCATCCCATTGACCACCCCACTCCAAGCAATAGCTGTCCGTATTACTCTTTCTGCTTTTACTTTTTCAGTTTGTACCATCTACACTCCACCGTCATCTGCTGTTAGTCGGGCTGACATGATGCACCTGATCGTTCAGCTTCCCCCACCGTTTTTATTGTTTGGCGACTTCAATGCCCATCATCCCCTTTGGGGCTCTCCTGCATCCTGTCAAAGAGGCTCACTCTTGGCGGATGTCTTCAACCATCTCAATCTTGTCTGTCTCAATACCGGCGCCCCGACTTTCCTCTCGGACTCTACTCATACCTACTCCCACTTGGACCTCTCGATCTGTTCTACCACTCTTGCCCGTCGGTTCGAGTGGTATGTCCTTTCTGACACCTATTCGAGCGACCATTACCCCTGTGTCGTTCGTCTCCTGCACCACACCCCATCCCCACGTCCTTCGCGCTGGAACATACTGAAAGCTGACTGGGGACTTTACTCCTCCCTGGCGACCTTTCCGGACCACGATTTTCTCAGTTGTGACAGTCAGGTCGAATACCTCACGGCTGTTATCATCAATGCTGCCGAACGTTCCATTCCTCGTACTACCTCTTCTTCACGTCGCGTTTCCGTCCACTGGTGGACCGAGGCTTGTAGGGATGCTATCCGTGCTCGACGACATGCTTTACGCACCTTTCGCCGACATCCTACGGTGGCGAATTGTATTGAGTACAAACGACTCCGAGCGCAATGCCGTAGAGTCATCAAAGACAGCAAAGAAGCTTGTTGGGCCTCTTTCACCAGCTCCTTTAACGGTTTTACTCCCTCTTCCGTCGTTTGGGGTGGCCTGCGCCGGCTGTCGGGCATTAAGGCCCACTCCACGGTACCTGGCCTGACCTCAGGTAATGAGGTCCTTGATGATCCTGTAGCTGTCTCCAACGCCTTTGGCCGCTTCTTCGCGGAGGTTTCAATCTCCGCCCATTACCACCCTGTCTTCCTTCCCAGGAAAGAGGCAGAAGAGGCTTGGCGACCTTCCTTCCACTCGCTGAATCTGGAAACTTATAATGCCCCCTTTACTATGCGGGAACTCGAACGTGCGCTTGCACTGTCCCGATCCTCTGCTCCAGGGCCAGATGCCATTCACGTTCAGATGCTGGCACACCTTTCTCCGGCGGGCAAAAGCTTCCTTCTTCGTACCTACAATCGCGTCTGGACCGAAGGTCGGGTCCCCATGCGTTGGCGTGACGCCGTCGTTGTTCCTATACCCAATCCTGGAAAGGATAGACACCTTCCTTCTAGTTACCGCCCCATTTCTCTTACAAGCTGTGTCTGTAAGGTGATGGAGCACATGGTTAATGCTCGGTTAGTCTGGATTCTTGAATCTCGACGACTGCTTACTAATGTCCAATGCGGCTTTCGTCGCCGCCGCTCCGCTGATGACCACCTTGTGACCTTGTCGACATTCATCATGAACAACTTTTTGCGAAGGCGCCAAACGGTAGCCATGTTCTTCGACTTGGAGAAGGCTTATGATACCTGTTGGAGAGGAGGTATCCTCCGCACTATGCACAGGTGGGGCCTACGCGGTCGTTTGCCCCTTTTGATTGATTCCTTTTTAACGGATCGAAAGTTTAGGGTACGTGTGGGTTCCGTATTGTCCGACGTCTTTCTCCAGGAGAACGGAGTGCCTCAGGGCTCCGTCTTGAGCGTAGCCCTTTTTGCCATCGCGATCAATCCAATTATGGATTGTATTCCACCTAATGTCTCAGGCTCTCTCTTTGTCGATGACTTCGCGATCTACTGCAGTGCCCAGAGAACATGCCTCCTGGAGCGCTGCCTTCAGCGTTGTCTAGACAGCCTCTACTCATGGAGCGTGGCAAATGGCTTCCGGTTCTCTGAAGAGAAGACGATTTGTATCAACTTTTGGCGCTATAAAGCGTTCCTTCCGCCATCCTTACATCTCGGTCCCATTGTTCTCCCATTCGTGGAAACAACTAAGTTTCTAGGGCTCACGTTGGACAGGAAACTGTGTTGGTCTCCACATGTCTCTTATTTGGCGGCCCGTTGTACACGTTCCCTTAATGTCCTCAGAGTTCTTAGCGGTTCATCTTGGGGAGCGGATCGCACTGTACTGCTTCACTTGTATCGGTCCATTGTCTGATCGAAGCTGGATTATGGGAGCTTGGTCTACTCGTCCGCTCGGCCATCCCTCTTACGCCGGCTCAACTCCATCCACCATCGGGGGATACGTCTTGCGACCGGAGCCTTCTACACTAGTCCTGTGGTGAGTCTTTATGCTGAAGCTGCCGAATTACCATTGACCTACCGGCGCGACGTACTGCTGTGTCGGTATGCCTGCCAGCTGTTGTCTATGCCCAACCACCCCTCTTACCAGTCCTTCTTCGCCGATTCTCTCGACCGTCAGTACGGGTTGTATGTGTCTGCCCTGCTGCCTCCCGGAGTCCGCTTCCGTCGCCTGCTTCGGCAATTGGATTTTGCCCTCCCTACCACCTTCAGAGAGGGTGAGAGCCCGTCACCACCTTGGCTCCAGGCTCCAGTTTATATTTATCTCGACCTCAGCTCACTCCCGAAGGAGGGTACTCTGGCTGCAGTGTATTGCTCACGGTTTGTCGAACTTCGTGCTCGACTTGCCGGTCACACCTTTATTTACACTGATGGCTCCAAAACTGACGATGGTGTCGGCTGTGTCTTTGTTGTCGGGGCCACCACTTTTAAATACCGGCTCCTCGACCAATGTTCGAGCTTTACAGCCGAGCTTTTTGCTCTCCATCAGGCCGTTCAGTATGCCCGCCGCCACCGCCATTCATCGTACGTACTCTGCTCTGACTCACTCAGTGCTCTTCAGAGCCTTGGAGCTCCCTATCCGGTCCATCCCTTGATTCAACGGATACAGCAGTCCCTCCATTCTTTCGCTGCTAATGGTTCTCCTGTCAGCTTTCTGTGGGTTCCCAGACATGTAGGAGTGCCTGGGAATGAGGCTGCGCATGCTGCAGCCAAGGCTGCAGTCCTCCTGCCTCGGCCAGCCGCCCATTGTGTCCCGTCATCTGACGTTCGTGGGGATGTGTGTAAGAGGCTTGTGTCGTTGTGGTGGGATGCTTGGTCATCCCTCCAAGGAAACAAGCTCCGGGCAGTCAAACCGCTCCCAACTGCTTGGACAACCTCCTCCCAACCATCTCGGCGTGAGTAGGTCCTTCTGACCAGGTTGCGGATTGGGCATTGCCGGTTTAGCCACCGCTACCTGCTCTCCGGTGACCCAGCCCCGCAGTGCCCTTGTGGTCAGGCATTAACAGTGTGCCATGTTTTATTGTCGTGTCCCCGTTTTAGTCAATTTCGTGTTGTCCTGTCCCTGCCATCTACTTTACCAGATGTTTTAGCTGATGACGCTCGAGCAGCTGCTCGTATTCTGCGTTTTATAACTTTAACTGGCTTGTCCAAAGACATTTAACCTTTTTACTTATTTTATCTGCATCCTTGTCAGGTCCTTCTGGTGTCCCCCCCTTCCCCTTGAGTTTTACTAGATTCCATGTGCTCTAACAACAGTGACTGGGCGCTAATGACCTCAGCAGTTGAGCGCCCTTAAACCCCACAAAAAAAAAAAACCATCCCATCCTCACTGAGAATACGAACATTCTATAGCTCCTATTATATGTGACATAAGTTGACTTAGTAACAATACCGCATCAAAAAATCTGGAAAATTTTTCCAACAAGTACTAGTAACAGTAGTTGTCATAATGATGAGTCACACACTGATTTGTACAGAAATCTATATTTTCCACGTGGATGTAGAAGTATGCAGAAATATATTAACTCTAAGGTAACACTTAAAAGTATAATACATTACATAAAGATGAAAGTTATCTGTTGATACTCCCTTTTGACCATTTTTTTTTTTTTTTGTAATAGATTTGCTGTTAAGAATATATCTGTAAAGACGAGTCTATCGCCCTCAGCCTGATCTCACAGTTGGGGGAGTGTCGTACTAGGAACACTTTTCGGGCTGCTGCCTCTAGCCAGCCTTGTAGGTGAGGTTTAATTATTTTCTTATTCCTGTATGAAATGTGTGATGCAGCATTTTTCTTAAATTACAAAAGTTACCCCAGACAATTAAGATTTCCCCAAATGTCAAAAACCATTCCAAGGGGCGACATGGTCATATTGCTATGAACAAATAAACTATTCAAATTTAAAACTGTTGTAGTCGGGAATATCTTCTAAGTTCTGTGTTTAAGTGTGTATTTTGCTATTACTCTATTCTGAAAGGGTCAAATGAGTGCGTCTAAACCCAAGTACGATAGACACAGTAACTATGTATGCAGATGATTGAGAGTAACAGTATGAATTCACCAGTTGCGTCACAGAAAAGAAAAGCTTTTGTTTTTACTCCCTCTCCCCCCCCCCCCCCCACACACACACCGAGAAATTTACGTTCTATACCTCTTATTTTACATAGCCTAAGTAGATTCCATGGTAGATTTCTTCCGTTTCAGAGTACGTAATGGGAACCTATCGATGAAATCCACACTTGATGTAACTAGTTTTAAAACTTCATGTGTTCCTAGGTACACTGTGCTCGAGGTACAACACTATCTCCTACACGATTCCGTCACATTACCCACCGTTCGTTCATTGCAATCATCCTTTGCGGGATTTGTGAAAAGTTAGTATAGCGTTCGAGAACTGGTTCATTCCTGTTCACAAACTACTGGCCATTAAAATTGATACATCACGAAGATGAAGTGCTACAGACGCGAAATTTAACCGACAGGAAGAAGATGCTGTGATATGCAAATGATTAGCTTTGCAGAGCATTCACACAAGGTTGGCGTCGGTGGCGACACCTACAACGTGCTGACGTGAGAAAAGTTTCCAACCGATTTCTCATACACAATCAGCAGTTGACCGGCGTTGCCTGGTGAAACGTTGTTGTGATGCCTCGTGTAATGAGGAGAAACGCGTACCATCACGTTTCCGACTTTGATAATGGTTGGATTGTAGCCTATAGTGGTTGCGGTTTATCGTATCGCGACATTGCTGCTAGCGTTGGAATCGATAGATTCAGGAGGGTAATACGGATCGCCGTGCTGGATCCCAACGGCCTCGTATCACTAGCAGTCGAGATGACAGGCATCTTATCCGCATGGCTGTAACGGATCGTGCAGCCACATCTCGATCCCTGAGTCAACAGATGGGGACGTTTGCAAGACTACAACCATCTGCACGAACAGTTCGACCACATTTGCAGCAGCATGGACTATCAGCTCGGAGACCATGGCTGCGGTTACCCATGACGCTGCATCTTATACAGGAGCGCCTGCGATGGTGTACTCAACGACGAACCTGGGTGCACGAATGGCAAAACGTCATTTTTTCGGAATAATCCAGGTTCTGTTTACAGCATCATGATGGTCGCATCCGTGTTTGGCGACATCGAGGTGAACGCACATTGGAAGCGTGTATTCGTCATCGCCATACTGGCGTATCACCCAGCGTGATGGTATGGAGTGCCATTGGCTACACGTCTCGGTCATCTCTGGTTCGCATTGACAGCGCTTTGAACAGTAAACGTTACGTTTCGGATGTGTTACGACCTGTGACTCTACCCTTCATTCGATCCCTGCGAAACCCCACATTTGAGCAGGATAATGCAAGACCGCATGTTGTAGGTCCTGTACGGGCCTTTGTGGATACAGAAAATGTTCGACTGCTGCGCTGGCCAGCACATTCTCCAGATCTCTCACCAACTAAAAACGTCTGGTCAATGGTGACCGAGAAATTGGCTCGTCACAATACGCCAGTCACCAATCTTGATAAACTGTGGTATCGTGTTGAAGCTGCATGGGCAGCTGTACCTGTACACGCCATCCAAGCGTGTTTGACTCAATGCCCAGGCGTATCAAGGCCGTTATTACGGCCAGAGGTGGTTGTTCTGGGTACTGATTTCTTAGGATCTATGCACCGAAATTGGGTGAAAATGTAATCACATGTCAGTTCTAGTACAATATATTTGTCTAATGAATACCCGGTTATCATCTGCATTTCTTCTTGGTGTACCAATTTTAATGGCCAGTAGTGTACTTCGCAGGGAACAGTTCAGGACTCATACTCAAACAATATTTCGAGCCAGATTCCAAGAAAAACTGGCACCAGAACAGCTTACAAGTTCGGCAACTTTGCAGTAACCTTCCCATTAAGGCCGAAATGAGAGTCTAGTACACACCGAGCGAGATGGTACATTGCTTAGTCCACTGGACTCGCAGTCGGGAGGACGACGGTTCAAACTCGCGTCCGGCCATTCTGATTTAGGCTTTCCGTGACTTCCTTAAATCGCTTCAGGCAAATGCCAGGATGGTTCCTTTGAATGGGAACGGCCGACTTCCTTCCCCATCCTTCCCTAATCCGATGGGACCGATGATCTCACTGTTTGGTCCCCCTCCCTGAATCAACCAACGAACCAGAGTCCAGAACAGCGATATAAGTGTGCTTTTTATCATGTGGGCAAAATTACGAGATGATCATCTGAAACTGTTCATGAATATTCGTCACGTACACTTGTAATGAATTACTATTACGGAAACTAATGGAGCATTCATTGTATGAAAACACGTACTGGAACTGCCGCCAAAAGCCGGATGTACCAGCAATGATGAATGGCATGTCTATGCGGAGAAAACTGCTGTATTAAAGACACATCACGTGTATCCACTGGACGTGCTGCTTGTAGGTGTCATGATGATATCTGCATTGGAAAAAGATTCCGGTTTAATCCCCCTTCGGATTTCATGGAGGGAACTGCCAGAAGACTGAATAACCAACGTAACATATCACGAGTCTGAGCACGGCATGTCAGAAGCCAGAATGTGGCACCGAAATGTATTTTCTACGGGCTTTCAAATCATATGATGAAATGAGTGGTGGTGGCCCTGAACTACGTACCCTCCGACTTAGAGTTGCAATACTAAAAGTTTTGGCTGGTTTCGTTGTCTAGGGGCTGGGATACGTAGTTGCCGCAATACAAGCCAAATACTGTTGAGTCTACAGTATACGATAAGAGATGGGTTCTTTGGTGAAGGAGACCAGACAACGAGGTCATCGGTCTCATCAGATTAGGGAAGGACGGGGAAGGAAGTCGGCCTTGCCCTTTCAAAGGAACCATCTCGGCATTTGCCTGGAGCGATTTAGGGAAATCACGGAAAACTTAAATCAGGATGGCCGGAGGCGGGATTGAACCGTCGTCCTCCCGAATGCGAGTATACGATAAGAATACACACATGAATCGAATGGTCGAAGGTTTCTATCACTCAGCAATTGCGAATTATGTATGTAACATATAAATTTATAAATGAAAGAGTGCAATTAAATAAATCTGCAGGTACTATCTTAACGACTTTATACGATGAGTACGATAGTAGAAGTACTTTTGAGAATACGGTATATTTCTGCAAAACACTCATTGGGGTTGATGGTCCAGCAATTAAATAAAACATCAGTTGAGTAACAGGGAAGCAATAGTCCTACTTCGCATAATTAGTTACGAACAACAACATAGCTCGCGAGATATTCACTTCTGAACGCATACTAAGTTTTCACTGCAGAAGCCACAGAAGTCACACAAGAGCACAGGTCGGCACCCCGAAATATTTCTATTCGCTGCGACCACACGCAAAACTCCACACTCTACTAGTCTCTCTGGCGACCGTGCGTCCGTCGCGCCGTCGCGTCCAGCACTCTCTCCTGTCCTCTCCCGTGCTCCTCCCACTTCCATCCAGTCTCCCCATACACGAGCGCTGTGATTGGCGATAGCGCTTCCGTCATGTCCCCAAGCTAGCGCACATTCACAGATATAATGGATACATTATAAATACTGGATTTACATTTAAATAACTTGAAATTAAATAAATATTCCTGTGGCTGGACCATAAACACGATCTACATAAACAAATTAAATAAACATATACCAACGGATTATCAAGCAAAAGTATGCCAATAGCCTAACGTCTCTGTGCTTTCTAAAACACAATAAATATTTGACCAATTTCTTCATGAATTATAGGATATAAACAAAGACATGGACGAATAAATATATTTATAACCGTGCTGCTACCGTTTTTTCGTGTAACTGTGAAGTACTTACGGCCTGACGCGATCGGTAGTAATCGGCCACGATGACCTCCAGTAACTCATGTACTATTCAAGTTACATTCCTGTAATTTATACCAATTTAGGTTTACACTAATAGCTTTCCACAGACACGTTTAACGACAGAATTGGATGAGCCGTTTAGATTTTGGAAATTCATTGCTGGGTGTTACTTGTATAATTTATCGTCAGATACTAAACTTTTAACTAATAAAGATATTGAAAATATGATCACACTATCAGAATCGTCGTACAAGTAATGGTAATCTATACGTTTCTTTTTGAGGTATCATGATCCATCTGGCTACTTTTAATATCTATACGAACTGTCTGCCTTTAATGTTTCAAAGTCTGCCATCTTTGGCACTCCCGGCATGTCTCTTCCATCGACACAGTGTCACCATGGAATTCCCAGCCATGCAGCTATGCAGCTGGACCACCCTCTGGCTGCTGCCGCGCCACGACCCGCCGGAAGGCTCCAGCGCGGCCACGCCAACTCCGAACTCAGAATATTTTCAGAGTGCCACAACTCGCCCATTACCTCACATGTCTCAACGTCTCAGACTAGATTTATTGGTTGTCAGTGAAATGAAATGGCGAGAGGAGGATTTCAGGTCATTTCAGTAATAAGAGTAGCAGTATATGGTGAAATGAAATGAGCGTTTGGCGTCATTGGCTGGGAGGCCCCTTGCAGGGCAAGTCCGTCCACCTTGGTGCCGGTCTTATTACATTCGACGCCAAATTGGGCGACCAGCTCGCCGGATGGGGATGAAATGATGATGAAGACAACACAACACCCAGTCCCTGAGCGGAAAAAAATCTGTAACCCAGCCGGGAATCGATCCCGGGCCCGTAGGACGGCAATCCGTCGCGCTGACTTTTTTAAACCACTTTTTTTAATCATTTTTTTCGTTCTCGTATCTTTCCGTTCGTTGCATCAGCTCGGGGCGGACGTCGCAAGACACCCGTTTCATTTCGTCGTTGACCCATTAACTCAGTTTCTTTTATTACAGAGGGCAGCTAACCTTCTGACCGAACACGCTGAGCTACCGTGCCGGCATACCTCTAAGCTTCCGGAACAGACGCAGTACATGGTGAAATAAGAGTAGAATTCTTCATGGATAGGAAGGTAGGGCACAGTGTGAGGTACTTTGAACATGTACTAAGATCATTCCTATCGGAATGAACAATAAACCATCACAACTAACTACACTTTAGGTATACATGCCGAAGTCACAAGCAGAAGAAGAAGAGAGAGAGAAAGTGTATGGGGATATCCAATTTGTAATTGTACGTAAAGGTCGATGGGAGTGTAACAATCATGTGTGATGGAAGGTTACGGTAGGGTAAGGAATAGAAAGTGGAATTATAGCTGAATGCGGGCTCGGCTCTAGGACTGAGAGGGAGGGACGAATAAATAGGTTCTGCAATAAATTTCAGATTGAAATAGTGAACACACTGTTAAAAAATTAAGATTTCAGCTATATTATATTAATATTACACAAAGATATCGAAACCAGACATTAGAATATATGAAACGATTCGGATCACAGCTTGGTGAAGAGAATCGTCTGGAAGAATCAATATGGAAAGAAGTGAGATACTCAGGTACTGAGAAATGATGAGGTACTTTTGAAGCTTTCTCAGGCTATAGATACTGGAATAAGAATATCACAGTAAGCAGTTCAGATGGAGAGGATTGGACGTCTCTAAACACGGCAGTCGCAGAAGTTGGAGAAAAATATTCGTCGGTACAGGGAAGGCAACTGCGGAGAAACCATAGGTAAGATAGTTGTTTCAAGTGATCCACGAATGAAGAAGGAACAAAAATGTTCTGGACAAGACAGGAACAGACAAATACAAGTCACCAAATATAAGTCACTTAAGAATGAAATAAGTATGAAGTACAGGAAACCACGGAAAAATGGCTGTAGAAAAAATGTGAAGAAACTGAAGAAGAAACATTCACCTTAAGGAATGTTACAGCACATAGAAAAGCTTAAACAGGGTTCGGTACAGTTAAAAGCGAGAGTGTCAACATTAAGTATGCAAGATAAATTCCGATCACAAGGCTGAGGTGACAGCGGATAGGTAGAAAATTTACAGTGAAGGCCTCTATAAGAGTGAAGACTTCACTGTTGGAGTAGTAGAGGCTCAAGTGAGACGATATGACAAAGGGACTCCAGTATAAGACAGAAAGCATAATTACTTCGGGAAACGTGTCAGATGACAATGAGAGTTGATTTTTGAATCTATGAATCTGGAGCACAGGAATACTATGCCAATTTTGGTGCAATTTGACATCCATATAGGTGCGAAGCGAGGATCGGTGTACTTTCGAATACGCGTCTCCACGATTCTTCAAAGTCACCTGTAACACCTATATTTTCCCTATTTTTTATCTGTATCGATCTGTCAGTCTGTAGTATTACTAATTTATAATCGTATATCTGTCATATAAATTCTCAGAATTTATATACGTATTTCAGTTATGTGAACTTTTGAACGGCATTGTTTAAATTATGCTTGTTGGTTTAAATACTGTAAATAATGGAATTATTGTTATGTAATGTGTTAGATCCTGCCCACTCGTCCCTAATAGGGTGCCTACGAGATGCAGTGTTCTCGGAATGCTATACAACACTTTCAAACAAACAACATTAGTAGTTTTATTTCCAGAAAGCAAACTGACAACACTTAACTTTCCTTACAGCAGATGTGGCTAGCGAAAGACGACGTGAAAACAGAACAGTTCTTGCTATAGACAGAGTCCAAGGAAACACTTGATACTGGCAGCGTAGCACTAATCACGTTGCAGACTCGGGGCGATCATGTGCTGCCAAGGCTAGCAGGAGCTGCGTTTATATGCCGCTGTTGTAGGGGGCGCGCCTGCCGCGGTGCGGTCCGATTCCGCGCACCATTGGCCGCCGGTTCTTCACTGCCTTCTCTGGTCTTTCGCTTCGCATCTTCGTTCCGGGGCGTCTGTGATTACGCCACAACATTCCTTCCACCTCCCCCCCCCCCCCCCCAAAGCGACGGACCGACGGACCGTCACGCTGGACCAGTGAATCGGGGGGGGGGGGGGGGGGGGGAGGGTCATAGTGTACGTGACAGAGGCGGGCGAAGTTAATTTTGTTGGTGGCGCTGCAAACTATCCGCACCTAAAACAAAATACACGCAAGGGCCTAGTCGACGAATGATCTCGCCTCGCGCCCACAGTCTGCTGCAGCTAAAAACCCTGTGAAAGACAATATCACGCGGGGCGAAGCGATAGTTGCGGCCTTCCTGCGGCGCCGGATGCTGAGGAGGGTGGGAGCAGGTGGAGCACTGTGTGACGGCGGCGGCCATGAAGCAATTCCGCCGGCGATGGTCCATCTCGTGGGTGCGAACAATACGAGACGAGAAACAGTAACAAGGCTTGATCCCTGGTGTGTGCGGAGCGAATGTTGGTCATCTGCTGCTGCAGTGTTCCGATTAAACGTTCCGCTTCGGCGTTTGACTGTGCATCGAGCGGTGCAGTAGTTAGATGCAGTATGCCATAGCGTTCACAGAATGTTTCGTATTCATTTGACGTGAACTGAGGTCCGTTGTCTGACACAACGACATCAGATAAACCTTCGAGGCAAAACGTGGAGGACACCACCTGAACTGTGTTATATTACGTTGTGAGTTCACTGGCACAGCAAAAGGAAACTTGCTATATGAGTTAACACAATCATCCAGTGAGTGTTCCAAAAATGTCCCGAAAATTCTATGTGCAGACATTGGCATGGCGATTGCGACTTAGACCAAGCAGAAAATTTTTGAGGCGGAGCGGACTGATTTTCAGCACCTGCGTGACACTGTGACGTCGTTTGTTCTATTTGGGCGTCCATGCCCTGCCACGTACAGTGTCGACGCGGTAACTGTCTCGTATCCTTGGTGAAGTAACTGCAACGCTTCTTTTTGCAAAACTTCAGGGTCATTACAGGTGACTGTCCATTGTCAACTGAACAATAATCACACTTTTGTGTATAGCGAGGCTACGTGGACGTGCAAAAAATGGTTCAAATGGCTCTGAGCACTATGGGACTTAACATCTGAGGTCGTCATTCCCCTAGAACTTAGAACTACTTAAACCTAACTAACCTAAGGACATCACACACATCCGTGCCCGAGGCAGGATTCGAACCTGCGACCGTAGCGGTCGCGCGGTTCCAGACTGAAGCGCCTAGAACCGCTCGGCCACAGCGGCCGGCTTGGACGTGCAAAGTATTGGCGCCCTATTATCGCCAACTCTGTGCGAAAGAACTGCACCGATTCCATAAGACGAAGGGTAAACTGCACTAGCACTGGTTTGTCAGGATGAAAGTGAACTTAGTAACGATCACTGAGCGTTGCAGCATTAAGTTTTTGAAAAGCTACTTGGCACCCATCTGTCCAAACAAAGGACAGACGTAAGCGATACAATGGAGCTGCCATTTGTGCGGCATTCAGTATCAACAGAATATAATAGTTTATGTTTCCTAAAACTGACTACAATTCTGTGATATTACGAGTTACTGGCAAGTCTCGTATGCCTAACAAATGCGACTGCAAAGGATGCTCACCTTGACTGTTTATGACATAACCAAGTTACTGCAACACTTATTTCACAAAAAAAAAACAAAAAAAACGCTCTTGTCCAGTCTGCACTTCAATCCTGCATCAGATAGCACACGAAACAAAGCACCTAAATTTGCAATATTTTCATTAGGTGTACGACCTGCCACTACAATATCGTCCAAATAACTTTAACAGTTTGTAACTTGTGCAGTCAGCTGTTCCAAAAAATACCGTTGCATAATGGCGGTTACGGAAACACTGTCAAAAGGCAAACGCAAATATTTAAAAAAGCCCTAAACAGCAATTACTACACACACTTTTTGAGATTCTTCATCTACCGGTATTTGAAGATACGCGGGGCGCAATTCAGTTTTATAAAAGTAGCGTCCAGCGCCTAATTTGTCCATAAGATCTTATGGGCGTGGTAATGGATAAGTATCAATCACACTCTGTGTGTTGACTGTAGACTTGAAGTCAACACAGACGCAAATGTGATCTGAAGGTTTGGGGAGCAAAACCAGTGGACTTGCCCATGGAGTAGCTGATAAGGGCGCAATAACTCTGCTATCTTGTAACTCTTTTAGGCCGGCCGGAGTGGCCGTGCGGTTCTAGGCGCTACAGTCTGGAGCCGAGCGACCGCTACGGTCGCAGGTTCGAATCCTGCCTCGGGCATGGATGCGTGTGATGTCCTTAGGTTAGTTAGGTTTAATTAGTTCTAAGTTCTAGGCGACTCATGACCTCGGAAGTTAAGTCGCATAGTGATCAGAGCCATTTGAACCAATTCTTTAAGTACAGCAGCAACTTTGTCCCATGACGCAATGGGAACAATTCTGTCCCGGCAAAATTTCGGCTCAGTCTTGTTTGTTAGCTTGGCCGTATCGTAATATGTGAAATAAAATTGTTAGCTTTGCCTAAGCCTTAAGAAAAGAGTTCTGGGAATTCTTTTAGCAAGGCAGCTACACTGTCCTTTACATTGAATGCAGACACTGACAACACATTCTCCTGAATGTTAAAACCAAAAAAGTCAAGAGTGTCAAGTCAACATATGTTTATACATGAAGATGGTCTCTGTTCTTTCGGACATGTCCGACATGGGTCTCACGGGAGGCGTGCCAGAGGTAAGTCCCTGCAGTCGCGCTATCCTCCGTGTCCTCGATGGCTCAGATGGATAAAGCGTCTGCCATGCAAGCAGGAGATCCCGGGTTCGAGTCCCGGTCGGGGAGCACGTTTTCCAACTGTCCCCGTTGACATATCAACGCCTGTATGCAGCTACGGGTATTCATTTCATTGTAGTTTCAAAATATGTTCTCACACTAGCGTGATTGTAGCACTGTAAAAGTCACTGTTGCGTATGCAAGTGATACATAACAGGCAAAGTACATGTTCCCAGAGTGAGAATGTCTTGTCGATTATGAGCCGTCAGTTGCGTGCTAGTTTTAGATAGGTGTGGGGAGCCTAACAGTTCGTATGTGTGACGATTTAGCAATGCGATAGAGTTACCCGTGTCCAACTGAAATTTCACAAGTTCCCCACAAATAGGTAAATGAAAAAATAGTTTATTTGACTGACTTATCACTGACGTAACTGCACGTTTGCTAGTCGCAGACTTTGAATATACCTCACTGATAACATGGGCCTTATTCAAATGGCTCTGAGCACTATGGGACTTAACTTCTCAGGCCCCTAGAACTTAGTACTACGTAAACCTAACTAACCTAAGGACATCACACACATCCATACCCAAGGCAGGATTCGAACCTGCGACCGCAGCGGTCGCGCGGTTCCAGACTGTAGCGCCTGAAACCGCTCGGCCACCCTGGCCGGCATGGACCTTGTGACGAGTGTTTTGTGAGAGGGCTAAATTCTCATGTTTGTTCAGTTGCAAACATACGGATTGCTCATGTCCTTTCGTACCACAAGCGTAACACTGAGCTTGTCGGGAAGGGCAGTCATGGCGTTTGTGCCCTGTATAACAGCGACGGCAAAAGTTAATTTTGTTCGCCTGCGTAGCCGCCTGTTTAGGAACTGCGTACGTGTCGTGGAAAGCTCTTTATTTGGCGTTGCTAGCGCACACCCTCGGTGCGGAATGGGGTGATCACAGCGAAGGGACCCGACAAACAATTATCTGCTGAAATGTATGAGCCGACAAGGCATCGGAATCGTGCTGGTCTAGTATTTGCACTACTGCTGAAATCATGGATCAGACTGCTGTAAAATCTGTTCTCTTATTTTGAAAACAGGCACATTGTACACGATCGCATCACGCAACATTACATCTGAGGATAAAGAACGGCAATGAGCTGTGCGTGGCTCGTGTTCCCGCCAATTACGTGTTTTACACCCTGTTTTTTTAAACGTACTTCTACCTCACTACGTTAATTTAAATTACTACTGTCACTGAGTTGCTGTTTTGCCTGACCGTGAGCGGCGTTAGCAGCGCTTATCGATATATCCCCTCTCGTAGTATCTGTGCTTGACTGCTATTACTTCCCGGTCGTTGTCTGTCGTAGGGAAGTTCACGTCTCGAGTTCGTATTGGGAGTTCGGGCTGCCAGTGGGTTCGGGATGCGTCGAGAGCGCAGTCCGGACCTGCCAGTCAGGGTGTTGCAATGCGGCACTAAAGTGCGCGTCATATATGTTGGCGGCCAAGTTTAGGTTTGTTCTGCGCATCTGACGACACAAAACACAGTCAGCCAATGAACAGAGAACGACGTTGCCAGATATCGACTGCAGAGCAGAGCACGGACGAGTGTCTTCAGTTTTAGAAACGTTCAGTCATAAATAAAGTAATAGAACAAAAGCAATGTCTTGATAGCAGATTTTCTTTTATAGAAAGTTTGGAAAAAGCATTCTTTATACCAATTGCTTCATATTCTATTAATTAATTAAAGCAAACAAGCAATAAGTCTTCTAATTCAGGCGATAGCAAGGAAAGGTGTTTGTATCAATCTCGCGAACCGCTTTTTCGCAATGAAGAACAGCCATAATTGTTTATTTCCTATTGTACTTCGACGAAGTGTGAGTAATTCATAATCATACCAACCGTGTTTGTCAGTATTTTGCGTGACCTGTTAGATATCTCGTGGTGTTACATTGTAGGACGAGTTGCGGTAGCGTAACGGTTAAGACGAGCAAGCACGGTAGCTCAGCATGTTCGGTCAGAGGGTTAGCAGCCCTCTGTAATAAAAAAAACTGAGGTAACCGATCAAAGACGAACTTAAACGGATGTGTTACGACGTCCGCTCCGAGCACATACAACGAACGAAAATGAACAAAATGAGAATTAAAAAAAAAAAAAAAAGGCGTTAGATTAGTAAGCGAAAGGTGTAGAGTTCAAACCTTGTGCGGTGCTTACTACTTTCTTTATTTAAAAACAATATTGAAGCGTCTTACTTCACGAATTTTATTCGTTTGAATGCAATTTCTTGAAATTTCTAGTGCTTTGTCTCTTCATTAACCCTTTCGCTGCTGCAGACACGTGCTCCCTGCATTCCACGCTGTGCGCAATTTTGTCATCACTGCACTGCTCGCCTGTGCAGACACATGGTGTTCTCACTGCTTTGACACACTTGTCATTCGATTTCACAAAAACTATTTGGCCCAAAAATTAGATTTTTACACATGTTCTTAACTGATACCTTCCCCCCATAAATAACTTAATTTTGTTTCGATGTTCAACCCAGTTATTGTGCAGCATTAAATATAGTAAACCATTGTACGAAATTTTGAACAGTTTGCAGAGGTAAATGTCCATAGAGTATACTTTCCGTATGGTCGATTTTAGTTGCCACAATGTTGAGAATGAAATGTGGACAAGATACCTAAATTTCATATAAAATTTTCTGTGTAACAATATCTCATTTAATTTAAGTACCACATAGGTGTCGTATGTAATTGAGAAATATTCCATCTTTCGCGACTGCAACAAAAGTGTGTGTGCACAGGCGAGCAGTGCAGTGACAAAATTACGCATAGCACGGAATGCGGGGAGCATGTCTCTGTAGCAGCGAAAGGCTTAATGCGGCCGTGGTGGCATTACTTCATGAACTGCGCGCTCCCCCCTAAACGTAAGCTTGCGAACTATGCTATACTATGGCGCTGCTTCTCTTGGCGCGTGCGTCGTGTGCAACTGGCAACGCAGCAATCTCCCGCGAGCCGCCAAGATAGAAGAATTGAACTATAGTGTAGTCGGGTTGGAGCAGTGAGGTCTGCATCGACATGGCTCGCCCGACCGTTGGTGCCACCCATCACTTGAGCCGGGCCACGGTGTTGGTGGATCGTCGATCTGTCGTCCAACTGGACGACGCGTTTTGGCTCGCCGATCGTTCATGAGTCGGCTGTGTGTGTGTGTGTGTGTGTGTGTGTGTGTGTGTGCGCGCGCGCATCGACTCCCAATTTGTCTTCGTGCATGCTTAGTTACTGTTGTGTATCGTTCAGCTCTTCGTGCAAGTGTTCGACAGGTTGTGTGTGTAGTTGGCGTTATGTCTACTGACGACGATTTTAGATGTTGTCATTCTGAGTGGAGTCGGTCGGTTGTTGCGGACGAGGGAAGTTATCTCCGAGCGGTGCAGTCGGCTGGGGCCGCTGGCAGCCACTGCGCAGTGTTGGAGCGTGTGTGGAGCTGTCCGATCGCTACGAGCTTCGTGATTCATTGACCCAGGACGCCAAAGTTGAGGAGTGATTTCAACTAACCAAGCTACATCTATTCGTGTTGTGGTGGTTCGTTTCAGTGATTTGCTGTTGGGGGGAGTGGTGAGCAACACCGAGTGGTTCTACTGCTGAGATTTAGCCGCCATGCGGTACAATTAACTATTATGGTCGACTACGATTTGAGAGCACCAGTGGAATTTTCTGTCTTGTGGCCGTTAGTGTTCTGGTTACCTGCCCAGGGCACTGACGTAAATTCAGGAAGTGTTCTTTTGAGCGAGTTAACTACTATCGTGTTTCAAATTCAAGTGTGCCAGCGGAATTTTCTGCCTAGTGGCCGTTAGTGTTCCGGTTACCTACCCTGGCCACAAACGTAATTTCAGGCAGCGTCATTTTCTACCTGTTGTCGCTGCTCAACATTGTGTGTAGTTTTGACAGCAAATGCGTACTCCATTATGGGTTATCACGTTTGTAACATTGCCGGTTAGGGTTCTCATGTACTGATTGAGGGGAAGAAAGTAGTTGTGTCGGTCGGTCCGTGGCTGCCCCCTGGTTGGGTTCCGACGCATCAAGTATAGTTGGGCTCACCTCCTGTCTGACCTAAGTGAACGAGGGCATACCTACCTCCTTGGAGGCCTTCTGAGTGCCACCGGTGTTTAATTAGCTGTTGTCAGCTATTTTAAATTTTAGGCTTGTGGTTATTGTTTGTTTCTTAAAGTTTTGCAGAATTAATTTTTAAATTTACCTTTCAAGAATAAACATGCTGGCCTTCTGCCTTTAAAGGTCTATGGTAATATATTCTGAAGTTTTGAAATTTAATTGTTGCCCTCAGCCATTTGTATTGCACTTAGCGTATGTTGTTTTTCGAATTATTTTATTGCTATCTTAATTGGATTTTTATCCTGTTAAGATTTCTTGTTGGAGGCCTTCAGCCGTGAAAGATTTGCTAAATTACAATAAATGGCAATCAGAAGCAAAAACTGACTTCAACCCTTGGTCCTTTCCACAATCCTATTACCTGTTCTGCCCAGCAGGTTTAGTGGGGGTTTCAGGCAAGCACAATAAAATTAGCATTTTATTGTCAGAACCTGCAAATCTGTGACTCACTCGCGATATATTACTTCTGACCGTTTTTTGCAATTGAGGAATTGATACCTAGCTGCTGCCACATTCACTTTTTACTCGTAATATGTAGTTAGCGAAGAGATCACCGTTTCTTATGACTGTTCATTTGGAGTGGCGCGAGAAAAGAGTTCTTGAATGAGGAAGAAAGCTGCACTTCCCACCACTGATAATAGATAGGGAAGTTTCACAGTAGCTGGTACGTTGTGCGCGATGACGTGTACCTCAAACTGTAAGAGCCACCTGAGCCATTCCACACCCCATTCACAAAACTTACGAGAAGGAGGTATAGCAATTGTAGTCGGCGGAGCTGGTTCTGTCGGGCGCACAGCGTTGGCGAGCAGCTGCTGCACCCTGTTGAGAAGGGTATAAATCTGGGTAAACTGAAACAGCTGCATTAGCTGTGTGGCATCTAACGCTTGCAGCTGCAGCGTCTGAGAAAGGGGCTTGAAAGGTGGGGTGGCCGTATTGGAAGACAAATGCAAAAATTTATACAAGGCAAGAATTCTAAATAACGAGAAAATGAAAGAAATGTTCTTCAACGCCCACCTGGAAACACTGATTAGCAAAAACGACAAGAAACGGGAGAAGGAAATCGAGCGTCCCTACAAAGAAAAGACAAGAGAGAGGTAAGGCGCCTGTCAAAATATGGCCGTGGCTGATGGAACTTAATCCGGTTGTAGACTCGTCGCCAGATGTATGGTCGTGTCCACTCGTCGCTAATAGAGTGTGTACGGGATGCAGCGTTCCCGGAATGCTGTACAACAATTTCAAACAAACAACTTTATTAGTCTGGCGTGAGGTCAGTCGCTCGACGGCGCGTTTTGGCGCGGGCCCGCCCGTTGCCGGCGCGCCGTAAGGCACTGGGGCGTATCGCTTCCATCCGGGTGTGTGCCGCGGCAGTCCTCACAGGGGAAGTGATGCGTCTCCTACACCCTCTCCTTCCCAAGTGGCTCTTTCCGCCTTCCCGTGGTGCCAGATGACAAGCTTGGCATTCTGCCTTGCGACAAAAGGGAGAGCTGCGACCCAACCCGATGCGAAAGCGAAGGGTGCGTGGCACAGGGGGAGCTGTGTCCGAGGGACCGAACACCAGTCCCTTTCTGTTCGCAGGGCACAGACCAGCAGGTGCTCTGCATGCCGGCGACTTCGTTTGTCGGCGTGGGATCACGGCGCGAGTCGGCAAGGGTGCTTCGCCGCGCCCCTGGGTAACCGGGGCGTGTTCTGCCAAACCCAGGAGGTGGTGACATCGCCTGGGCAAGGTTAGATGGGTCCAGACCGCCGAACGACTGGGGGACCGACCCACCACCTGAGTAGGAGTGGGTCCTTGGCCTTCAGGTGGAAGCTCGGGCTAGTAGGCGGCGAAGGGCGAGGGGTGCATCCGCCTCTCCGGAGTGCGGGGTGCACTTGCCGAGGAGCGTCGTGTGAAATCGTCGACGACGAGGCCTTCGACGGGGACCAGTGCGCTGGCAACGGCGCGCTGAACCCTGCAGCTCTGGAGTGCCCTTGACCTAGGGGCGAGGTTGGTGGGCGAACTGCAGAAGTCCCCCCCCCCCCCCCCCCATGCCAGAGGAGCCGGTCCGGGGCAAGAGACGGGCTCCCATCCTTTTATCACTCGTCTACAAACATGGCTGAACCAGAGACGAGTGACTCCAGTGCGACCTCGAGGGCGTCGATCGCGACTGTTCCTGCCTCACAGGAGGAAGCGGAGCAGAACGAGCAAAGCACACTCGAAAGACATACCAAAATTAATCAAATCCTTGACTCGAGTGTGAAAAACGGCAAAATCAGCCAGGCTGCAGTCCTGGCAATCAAAAATGAGCTCGCCGCTTGGGCTATTGCAAGTGCAAAGCTTGAGGGGCGACTCGAAGAACTCGAGAAAGAGAACAACAGACTAAGGCAGCAGCCAACCAAAACCTGGGCTGCAGTGGCTGCACAAGCAGTCACAAAACCCCAAACCACAAAAGAGACAATTGCTAAGGTCACCAAAAGGCCGGACACGGCGGTCTTTTTAAGACTCCTGCCCGAGCAAACAGTCAAAAAAGTACAGGAAATATTCACTACTACAATTGACCCTGCTAAGGACAAAATTAAAATAAATAAAGTCAAGGCGACAAAAAACGTGGTAGTAGTTGACGTAGCAACTGAGGAAGACAGGGATAAAATCCTGAATAATACCAAATTGAATACGGCAGTCAAATGTGAGCCACCAAGAAAGCGAAATCCGCTGGTGATCCTCTATGACATACCGGTGGCATTAACAGAATCAGATATTTATGAGACGCTTTATAATCCAAAATTTCGATGATATGGAATGGGAAACTTTCAGAAACGACTTCAAATTACGTTTGAGAACAGGGCCCCGGGAGCGTGACGTCGTACATCACGTTGCCGAGGTCTTTGGAAAGATGTGGCGCAGAATCACCACTATGGGGAGAGTTTACATAGGCTTCCACGCAATAAACGTGCGAGATTACTTAGTGGTTCCAAGATGCCACAAGTGTGGCGACCTAGATCATATACATAAGCATTGTGAGAGGAGGCCGGCTTGCTCCAAGTGCGGGTGAGAAGATCATACAAGGAAAAACTGCAGCAAAGCCGGAATCTGCATACCTTGCACAAAGAGAGGCAAAAATCCATGTAACACTACCGGCAGAAATTGCCCTACCTACAGGATGCTTGAGCAGAGACTCATAGCTAGAATCGACTATGGCTGAGTCCCCAAATGGGAACAGGAAGCCCAAAAGGAAGTCTCCTAGCAAGAGGTTGAGGGATGCATTAAGGGCCAACAAATTCAAAGAATTTATACAGAAGATCACTAGGCCACAACACCTTGTTATCACAATGAAAGATGTCTGTATTCAAACAGATCCTTGTGATCAGAAAGAAGCACCCTCCCCTCGGAATTGGGGACAAAGGTCGCCTAAAGATCAAGCACGACCACTCGGGCATCCTGTGGTAGGGAAATTGTTCGTGACAGAAGTTCCGAATACAAAAAGTCAGGAAGAGCAAGTACAAGTAAACAAAATAAGTAGCACTAGTGTACCAACAAACATAGGTACACCAATAAGCCCACCTATAGAACGAGGGCAAGGAATAGATCCTGCTAGGATTTATCCCAACCTGGAGCACGCTTTACAACTGTCTAGACTTGAAGAGCCGGCCACCCTCACAACAGCCTTGAGGCATGTGGTGCGTGTCGGCCATGAATACGGCAGAGACATTACCTTCCCAGTGATGGAGGCTGCAGACAGAATACAGCTCAAGACAATGAGTCTCCTCACAGATTTCGGAGCCCTGCGAGACCTGGTTAAGAAAGTGTTTGAAAGGCGCAACGAAAAGTTCGACCTCAATGAACTATATAACCAATCTGTCATCACCAACAGCAGAATAGCACACGACTGGCGCAAAAACTGGCCAGAGTCTCATATACATACATACTTCCCACGTGAGCCAGTTAAGAGTGGGACAGATAAACGCACATAATAGTAAACTGGTTCTGCAGGAACTCCAGAAGGTGGTGGAGGAGAAGAGTCTAGATGTAGTGTGCATACAGGAGCCATACTCCCTGGCTGGACGGATCCCGTTCACCGCAGCCAACTGGCAACAAATATATAATGCAGGGGAACCAAGAGCCGCAGTCATAATCACAAATAAAGCGTTGAGAGCCACCATATTAGCACAATTTTTGGATGACCACTGCAACGTCGTGGAGCTTCATTCACCCACAGGAGTACTATACTTGGTCAACATGTACTTCCAGTACGGAAGACAAATAGATGAATTCTTGGATAAGCTCATGCAAATAGCCACGGCGTTGCGGGGACAAAAATTTCTTGTGACTGCGGACATCAATGCAAAATCCCCCCTGTGGTTCAGTGGTACTCAAGATGACTGAGGAGGAAAAGCTGTCGACACCATCATGTCACTACAACTTATGGTCGCTAATAAACAGGGAAAACCTCCCAGGGGGGGGGGGGGGGGGGGAGAGAACACGGTACAAACATTGACGTTACCCTGGTAACGCCAAACCTTGCAACAAAAATATCGAATTGGACAGTTTGGGACCAGATTACCACAAGTGATCATAAACTCATAACATTCACCATTGGAGACAGCGAGTGCCACTGGGACATAGGTTGGGAGACGCAGCTCAATGATAACAAAACCGACTGGGACCGGCTGGCTAGGGAGTGTGACATCCCTGCATTGCCGGAGGGTGATGTCAACATAGAAGAATACGCCCGAAATCTTACAAGAGCGATAACCAGGGCAGTTAAGGCAGCTGTACCAACCAGGAGGAGGGCTGTCTCGGCCTCCCCTTCACCATGGTCAGCCGAACTGGGGCAAATGCGCCAAGCAGTATGGAGGGCGAGGAGGTATTACCAGCGGTGTGTCATCTGGCACGAAAAGCAGCGATGGCTGCAGATATACAGAGAAGCCAAAGAACAGTTCCAACAGGAACTCAAGGCTGTCAGGTTGAGGAGCTGGGAGAAATATGTGCAAAGCCAATTGGCTACAGACCCTTGGGGACTACCTTACAAAATAGTAATGGAAAAAATTAAATCACCTATGGTGTTATCTACCATCAGGAGTGGGGACCGGATGACGGAGACCTGGCAGGAAACTGCGGGAGTCCTACTCCGTGCCCTATTACCTGACGATGGAGAGGAAGATGACTCAGAAGAACAACAGTGAATAAGAAGAGAGAATCAACGGGTCTATGAAAACAACCGTGTGGTCTACCCCTTCTCTGAAGAAGAGGTAAACTCCCAAATAAAAGCGCTCCAAAAAGGCAAAGCTCCTGGCCCAGACGGTATTACTGTGGAGGTGATACAGTACCTCGCCCCCCAGCTGGTGGCACCTCTCACTCAGCTGTACAACGAGTGTTTACAGCTTCGGACCTTCCCCTCAATATGGAAGAAGTCGAATGTAGTCATAATCAAGAAAGGCCCGGACAAAGACCCCAAAGAAGCCAAGTCATACAGACCCATATGTCTGCTGGACTTGTTGGGCAAGCTCTTTGAGAGGCTGCTGGCAGACAGGTTGGCTGCACACCGAGTCCTGTGAGGGATGAGTGACAGGCAGTTCGGTTTTCGGACGGGGCGGTCGGCGTCTGACGCAATCGCCCTGGCTGCGGGAGTCTGTGACTCTGCCCCGCACAAGTACATAGTCGGCATCATGGTGGACGTCAGTGGCGCCTTTGACAACCTGTGGTGGCCTTCGCTCTTCTCCTGCTTGCGGGAGAAAGAATGCCCAGGGCCGCTATATGGCTGTCTGAGGAGCTACTGTGAAGACAGGGAGGTCCGGCTGTCGGCCCCTAGCGGCAAAGTCAGTAAGAAAATCACCAAGGGGTGTCCTCAGGGATCTGCGGCCACTCTTTTGGGATATAAACATGGAACCACTCTTGGAAGAACTAAAGAGCAGTGAAGATGTGCTAGAGGTCATAGCCTACGCAGATGACCTCCTCCTGCTGGTCGGCGGCCGTAGCCGCGAAGATCTGGAACCGAAAATAGAAAGAGCTATTACAATATTGACCACATGGTGTCACAAAACTAAAATGACTATCGCACCCAATAAGTCAACTTACCTGCTGCTCAAAGGCCAACTCACAAGAAATCCTACCGTAAGAATAAATAGCCTACCAGTCCTCAGGCGCCGTGAAGCCCGGTATCTTGGTGTCATCGTCGACGAGAGGTGGAACTATGCATCGCATATAGACACAGCAACACAAAGATCACTCACAGTACTACATAACCTAATAGGAATAGGACATAAAAGATTCCACCTCCCACCTGATCTTATTAAATTATACCATAACAGCATTCTCACATCGATAGGTTACGGGTCAGCGGTCTGGGCACACAGGCTCACGAGGGTCATGCCTGCCGTGGCCGTAAGAAGAGTGCAGCGAAACATGCTCCTACGTTCAGTGCGCGCGTACAGAACAACTCCAGGAGGGGCACTTTCAGTACTGATGGGGCTATGTCCACTGGACATAAAAATCAGGGAACAGGCCACCTGGTATTGGATAAAGAAAAATCGAAGGGAAAAAATAGAGGAAATTATGGAGATATATGTAGGGGACAAACAAAGCCTCAAAAGAAGGGGCATGGAATTATGGCAAAATCTCTGGGACAGCGATGAAACTGGCCGAAGAACACACGAACTGCTTCCCAACATAAAGGAACGGCTAGAACTCACCTACATCAAACCAACAAGGGGATTGCTGCACTTTCTTACTGGGCACGGACCCTATCCGACATATCTTTGTCGGTTTGGGAAAAGAGCAACACCAGCGTGTGACTGTGGAGCAGTGCTGGGAACTCCAGACCATGTGGTGTACGAGTGTCCCCTCTTCGACGATGTTGCACAACAACTTAGGGAACAATTGCCGAACAACGACACGTACCACTTGCTCAGGCACGAAAACACATTCAACGTCCTGAACCACCTAACAAACAAAATATCGAGCACAGTCCTCAGAGAATATCTTGGTAACAATCGATAAATAAATAAACACCGGACTTGTCGCGTACGCCCCCCTGTTCCGCCGGGACGTGGACTTGGCCAGCCGCCTCACGGCTGGAATCCGCCAGGTTTTCGGAATAGGTTGGGGGGTAGTACATCACCATCGGACTTGACTATGCACCGATCATGACATTAGACATAAGGTTAGTTATAAGATCAAACTAGGATAATAGAAATAGTATAGAACTGCAGTGAATACGTCACCGGCCAGCCCAGTGCCAGGGGCACTCCCACTGGGATTAGCTCAGTGGGAATGGCCAAAAAGTAGGTTTGTATCTATTCTGGCATACTTGTAACGCTGCAGGTAGAGTAGTCATAATAATAACAACCATTAGCAAGTAGTATCATAACAAAACAAGCTAAAATTAAGGAATATTAGACAAACAGTAACATAGAATAGTGAGTATGGTAGATTAACCCCCATAGTGGTGATGGAGTGTAGTAAGAAAAACCTGTAGTGTTAAACATCATAATAGCTGCAGATAGACCTTAGAAATAGTAAAATATAGGACCTACTAATGTATTTAGGTAGTAGGTTACATTGTAACATGATGATGATGATGAAATAAAGATTTTTTTTAAATAAAATAAAAATAAACAACTTTATTAGTTTTATTTCCAAAAAGCAAACTCACAATACTTATCTTTCTTTACAGTAAATGTCGCTAGCGAGAGGCGAAGTGAAAACGGAACCGTTCTAACTATATACAGATTCCAAGGAAACACTTGATACTGGCAGCGCAGCAGAAGCTGCGTTTATATGAAGCTGTTGTAGGGGGCGCACCTGCTGCGGTGCGGCCCGATTCCTTGCACCATTGGCAGCCGATTCTTCACTGCCTTCTCTGATCTTTCGTTTCACATCTTCATTCCCGAGATTATGCTTACGCCAGATAATGTACTGTACATGATGTTGTCCGTAGTTAGGGAACATAGGATGGAATAAAAGATGTGAGCAAGCCACGCAGTTACGATGTAGCCTGACGGAGTAGAAATGCTGTGGTTGGCGAGCAAGTGGCAGCCCATCCTTTGTGACGGGTAAGGAGTCCGTGGTTAACACCTCGCTAGCAGTAGTGGATCATTGTGACTCATGTTCCTGGAGTTTTGTGGCCAGAAGAGCTTAAGGGCAGAATTTATAGTCCTCGGATGCTGCATATCGTGATACAATTATAATGGCATGGTTTCTGGCCTATGAATATAATTACCACGCCACGAAGATACGTAACAGGGCGAGCCGAGAGTACTGCTATGATTGCATCGCTCCCAGTTTAATAGCCACTACAAATTGCACCACCACTATCACCAGCCTTCCACTAAATTGTTTATACTTGGCGCCCTGTAAATGGACCAGGTGTTTGTGAAACTTGGTTGACTTTAATAATAATCGTGGTGTTACTAAAAGCTATATCTTACACCCGTGACTATCCCAAATAACAAATATGGACAGGAATGCTATCCTAGTGAATTTAATTCCGAGTATCCTAATGTATTAAGAGCAAGTGGTTCAACTTGAGTGCAATGTTTTGTTGTCATTTGCACAGCCAATTATATTTTTGAATAGGTCAAAAGACTGCTTATGAAAGCACATATGTTATTTAAATCGTTATAGTTTGTTGTGCTTTAATTAATTAATAATTATTGATAACAATACTTACCATTCCTCGTGCTTACCGATATAGTTTTGTTAATGAGTATGGTTCTTCAAACGATGACGTTTAAGAGTCTTCATGTACTAGGCCAGTTAGTTATTGAAGCACTACGTTATCTCACGGTCAACTTTTCAAAAATTCCTAGCATCGATAGCCGTTTAAGATGGTCAGTGATAGCGTTACAACGCAAGTACCCACTATTTGAACTTTGCAACATCACCAAAGCACACATGTATCTCATTGTAGCCGGCCGGTGTGGCCGAGCGGTTCTAGGCGCCACAGTCTGGAACCGCGTGACAGCTACGGTCGCAGGTTCGAATCCTGCATCGGGCATGGATGTGTGTGATTATCTCATTGTAAATATGAGAAGGATTTTTGGTAGACTACAGAAGAAGAAAACTAATATTCACATACAAAATCTTTGATAATTTATGTACATAAATTTACACTCAGGAAAAATGTACCTGTATTGTTGTTGGTATAGTTTTAATATTATCCAGCTTAATTTTTATCGTACGGCTTAAATTCTTTCCATGACCAATAATTTGACAAAACCAAAGAAGGTATATTCTCGAATTCTAATACATATATAACGTTATTCCCATGAACTTAATCTATTATGGCGCTTACAATTAACTTCATTTTTCTACCTGAGAAAGCTGAGAGATTTTAAATTTGCGTTTTTTTTCAATGAATGACACCTTTTTCAAGTAATTAAAGGATTTCACATATGGTTAAGTGTACATTACCAACTCTTCTGTACCACATTCTTGTAGAATATCCACGTAAAAATTTAATTTTCGCTCATTACTTGCTATTCTGTTACTTTTAAACTTTTCAATTGATTTTCGTTTGCTAGGTGCACAATGTCCTGTCCACTGCATTTAGGTACACTCCAACTTTCCTTTTCAATTAGATACAAATACACACATCAAAAAAAGTTTTGATCACCCCAGTTCCCAGAACTCCTGAAGATAAACGTCGACTATAGATATTGTATCAAAGGCACACTCCCGTTGACTGTTCATAGATGTCACTAAATCCGCCAAAAGATGTAAACAACCATGCATGGGCAGCTCCTATTAGACGGAGGGGATGCGACAGCCGATCAGTTCAAGTCATTCCATAGGAAGGAGGTACACGGCTCGTGTTGCCTGTGGTTCAACCACACCTAGACGATCAATACCGCGGTTCCGTCGCATCCGCATTGTTACTTTGTGCCAGGAAGGGTTCTCAAAAAGGGAAGTGTCCAGGCGCCTAGGAGTGAACCAAAGTGATGTTGTTCGGACATGGGGAGATACAGAGAGACAGGAACTGTCGATGACATGCTTCACTCAGGCCGCAAAAGGGCTACAACTGCAGTGGATGACCACTATCTATAGATCATGGCTCGGAGGAACCATGACAGCAACGGCACCATGTTGAACAATGCTTTTCGTGCAGCCACAGGACGTCGTCTTACGACCCAAACTGTGCGCAATAGGCTGCATGATGCGCAACTTCACTCCCGACATCCATGGTGAGGCCCATCTTTTCAACCACTACACCATATAGCGTGGTACGGGTGAACCGCTCAGGATTGGCATAACATTTTTTTCACCGTTGAGTGTCGCATATTCCTTCGACAGACAATCGTCAGAGACGTGTTTGGAGGCAACCCGGTGGAGCTGAATGCCTTAGAAACACCGTCCAGCGAGCGCAGCAGGGTGGAGGTTCCCTGCTGTTTTTGGGGTGACATTATGTGGGGCCGACGTACGCCACTGATAGTCATGGAAGGCGCCATAACGGCTGCAAGATACATGAATGCCATCCTCCGACCAATAGTGCAACCATATCGGCAGCATATTGGTGAGGCATTCGTCTTCATGGACTAACCATTGTGGACATCTTGTGAATGACTTCTTTCAGGATAACGACATCGCTCGACTAGAGTGGCCAGCTTGTTCTCCAGATATGAACCCTATCGAACATGCCTGGGATGGATTGAAAAGGGCTGTTTATGGACGACGTGACCCACCAACCGCTCTGAGGGATATACGCCGAATCGCCATTGAGGAGAGGAACAATCTGGATCAACAGTGCCTTGATGAACTTGTGGATAGTATGCCACGACGAATAGAGGCATGCATCAATGCAAAAGGATGTGCTGCTCGATATTAAAGGTACCGGTGTGTACAGCAGTCTGGACAACCACCTCTGAAGGTCTCTCTGTATGGTGGTACAACATACAATGTGTGTTTTTCATGACCGATGAAAAGGACATAAATGCTGTTTATGTTGATCTGTATTCCAATTTTCTCTACAGGTTTCGGATCTCTCATAACCGAGGTGGTGAAAAACTTTTCTTGATGCGTGTAGGAATGGATGCTTTATAAAGAGATTTTTCCTGCGTGCTTTCATGTAGTAAACGTTTCCAAATTCACCATTTTCTGTGAGTAGTGATACACATAGCCACTTTTCATTCATATATACAGTAAATACGTAGATCTTGTATTTCACAGTCGTACTGTACTTTAAGTACCCGCCAGGACTCGGGTAGGGGCGCCGGCGCACCCGGAGGGTTAACGACGATTGCCGGTATGCTGGTCGGCCTGGATGTGGTTTTTAGGCTGTTTTCCACATACTTTACACCTCAGTTACACGACTCGCAAACATTTGGCATACACTGTACGCACACAGCTGGGTTACACGAATTCCGTCCCAGGGGGTTTGGGGTGGTGACAAAAAATGGCACAAATGGCTCTGAGCACTATGCGACTTAACTTCTGAGGTCATCAGTCGCCTACAGCTTAGAACTTATTAAACATAACTAACCTAAGGACATCACACACATCCATGCCCGAGGCAGGATTCGAACCTGCGACCGTAGCGGTCGCTCGGCTCCAGACTGTAGCGCCTAGAACCGCACGGCCACTCCGGCCGGCTAGGGGTGGTGACAGGAAAGGCATCCGGCCAACATCTGCAACTAACACGGCCAAACCAATAGTAACACGGCCGACCCCACGTTGTACTGTTTCTCCTGGGTGGACTTGGGTTTAAAAAAATGTGAACTAAATATTACGTTAAAGTTTATAAATAATCGACTACGCCAAAGATGAAGAGATAGAACTACAATGGACATGTTATTCAATGGACTCTTGCTCTTCTATGCATGAACTATCTTTTCTTTATCGTTTCTTATTTCACAACACTACGAATATTATTGCAGGTTCGTGAGAAGTCGTGTGCTTATTGCACCAGAGAACAATCGCCAAATCTGTTCGATGTACACTGCTGCAATACGTAACCTAACATCGTGGTTTCAGAACGGCGAGAAACTTAACATCAGGGTCGATGGTCCCGAAGAAGATGAAGTTAGGGATATCTGCTAGCTAGGCAGTAAAATAACCAATGACGGGTGGAGCAAGGAGGACATCAAAAGCAGACTAGCTATAGCAGAAAAGGCATTCCTGGCCAAGAGAAGTCTACTAATATAAAATATCGGCCTTAATTTGAGGAAGAAATTTCTGACAATGTACATCTGGAGTACAGCATGGTAGTGAAACATGGACTGTGGGAAAACTGGAAGAGAATCGAAGCATTTGAGATGTGGTGCTACAGACGAATACTGAAAATTATGTGGACTGATAAGGTACTGAATGAAGAGGTTCTACGTAGAATCGGAGAGGACAGGAATATGTGGAAAACACTGATAAGGAGAAGGGACAGGATGACAAGCCATCTGTTAAAGCATGAGGGAATGACTTCCATAGTAGTAGAAGGAGCTGTAGAAGGCAAAGCTGTAGAGGAAGACAGAAATTGGAATACATTCAGGAAATAAATGAGGACGTTTGTTGCAAGTGCTGCTCCGAAATGAAGAGTTTGACGCGGGAGGGTAACTCGTGGCGGGCCGCATCAAACCAGCCAGAAAACTGATGACTCAAAAACTAAGAAATCTAATGTACTCACCATTTCCTATGGCTTTATGATTTACACTGCTTAGGAATGATCTCTCTGAGTCATTGGATACAAATGTTTCATAAAATTGGTACCCTTCGACATGGAACTGAAACTTTATATCAGATGCTTGCTTCAGTCCTAGCTGCACTTTTCTTTGTCACTTTGTTTCGAGCAGAAAGGTGCACAGCCATTTAAGATGTTGTGCAGGAAGCAAACAAGGTAGAATATCCAGTTTCCGGATATCCCTAAGAACTACTAAACAGAAGGGCAAAAACTGTAGAGGAAAACAGAGATTGTAATACATCCAGCAAATAATACAGAACGTACGCTGCAAGAGATGGAGAGGTTAGCACAGGAAAGGAAGTCGTGGCGAGCCGAAACAACCAGTCAGAAGAATAATGACAAAAAATGGATTAGCTGCTATGGAAATTGTAGCAGCTTGGTGGAGAACACTATTGTACTCGTGTATGGACCTGAATATAAGAAAGTTTCTAACAGAAGGGAAATGTGTAACTACCCAACAAGAAAAGTGAAATTAATGCGTGCTTCAATACAAAGGTGGAAAATATTGTGATGGCGAACAATGGTAAAAAGTTAGACTGAATTGTTTAATGTGCATAAGTTTCAGTATTGATGGACAAAGATGTACAACTAATGTATATGTCAGGTAACAGAGCCAGTGGAAAGAAAGTATATGAGTAGCTCTCTTATCGATTTAATAAAGTGCCCAGACATGTGTCTACAGGGTTTTCTTGATAAAAGATTACCGTACTGGACATACATACGATTTATAACTACAGACTGGGCGGTGAGTGAACCTCTTTTATACTATTTTAGTGTGCTACATGCAAAAAAAAAACAGTATTCTGTTGTACTTTGCGCTAATTTCATTTGTGTGTTGTAAACTATCAGACAGCTTATAGAGCAGTTGTTGTGCCATGTTTAACAGTGGTCTGCAATTTGTCACTGGTGTAGTAAGAAACCACAAAAGGTGAATGATGTACAAGTAAACCTTTCATACAATTAAGACCAAAAAACTATTATAGACTGTTTTCTTTCTACCTATAGCTTTAATTATACTATATGGAAGTTGCTGACACACAGTCCAATAGAAACAACAAGCATTATACACAATATTGATTCTAAAGGAACTTATTTTTCTCAATCCTGTACATTGTGCTGCCCAAGACTGTCAGATATAGATTTTGCCAAGTTAGGACTGGTTCCCATGAAGAATGTTATTCTTCAGGTATTAAGAAGAAGGACCAGTTTATCGAACAGACTTAAATCATTCCCTATTAAAGCAACAACTGCTTCAAGTACAGTTAACAGGTCGAGTGTATGAAACAAAAAACTGGAAACTGAGGAGACTGAAGTCGAAAAACAGTGATGGGGAATATGGCGATGACACGTGCTATGACAGAAGAATGTAACTTCAATTCGAAAAAGAATATGTAATTGCACATGTATAAACTGGGCTTACATATTTTAAACAAAGAGCATCTAAAAATCTGGTTTTGACTGAGGGATTTGAGATCATAGCATTTACTGTAAATGCCAGTGGAAAGTGGCCCCAGGTTGAAATAATTGCATAAAATAAAGGATCCATGGGTGTTTACTACATTAGATGTTCTACAAAACTCTGTTTCTTAACTTCTATTCCCATCTGGACTTGATTGAAAACAATGGCTCAAACGTATCTAAGTGTGGTGGCTTGGAAATTGTGCATCTTGTAACATAAAAGCCATTTACAGAATTTAACAATGGCAGAGTAACTGTGACAATAATTTATTTTTTTGAAGTGGTGAATTTAATGTTCTATATTCAAATTCTTCAAGAATGTGGAGGATAAGAGTTGCCAACTTAAATCGAAAATGATGTGGGAATTGTTAACAATATCTCTGTGTAAGAAATAAAAGTAAATTTAATAGACTGTCCATTCAGTGCACCATAGACTTATTTCTTTAACATTACTGGCGTGTAAATGGATATGCATAAATTAATGTAGATGTTGCACAATAACATTTGTTTTTTTTTAAATTATTTTTCTTATCGAAAATCCTATAATAGTCTCCCATTTATGATGATCTTCTCCCATGACAAGTGGGATTACAGTATTTGGCATAAACATTAGTGGTGTACAAAACAGATGAGATTTAGTGATGTGGCGAATGTGACATAAAATTTGTTGAGAGAGTATAAAAACAGAGAGAGATGAAATACAGAAATGGAATATTGCACTGTCTCTCTCTCTCTCTCTCTCTCTCTCTCTCTCTCTCTGTGTGTGTGTGTGTGTGTGTGTGTGTGTGTGTGTCTGTGTGTCTGTGTGTGTGTTTGTGTGTCTGTGTGTGTGTCTGTGTGTGTGTGCGTGTGTGTGATGGCAGTTTACGCAATTCAGATGAGGAAGGCTACATAATATTTTTTAATGTGTAAATACTGTAGCATGATGAATACTTTTGAATATTGGGGGTTGTACATACTGATTGACTTTTCTCGTTTTAAGTAAAAATATACTAAGCTGTTAATGGTGGCTTCATTTTAACTGATGATGAACACGTCTGAAATAAATATTCTATGACTGCTACTATTTTTCATTTTAATGTATGTTAAAAAGGCCTCACTTTGATAATTTGATTGTTTTAATGGATACTAAAAGTAATTTTCCTATCAACGTCATCTTACATTCTTTCAGTATCTCGCTAATCTTTAAATTTCCCACCTATTGCCATCTTCATGCGCTAAGGCTCATTGATGACGTCATGTGTGCGCTTGCACTTAACGTTCTTAAGCAGAAGCTTGAAAGTAAATGTGCGCCATAGTCGGCCCTACATACGAGACATACCATTAGACTATCAGAGAAATAACGTCCACAAAGTTCCAACAAGAATAATACAATACATTAGAACTGGAAGCAAAACTGAGCATCTGTTACATGGCTATCAGTTTGACCTTGGCAAAGGTAAAATCACCATAGAGGTAAGGACGTACTTCATTAAGGGAGCGCGAGTTGTTATTGTTGTTGTTAGCAGTCTAAGGGATTGTTTGATGCACCTCTCGACGCTAGTCTACACTTTGCAAGCCTTTTCAGAACTACTGCAACCTAAACTCATCTGCATTCTACGTTCGAGCCTACGCCTCCCACTATAATTTTCACCACTGTCTCCTCCCCCTATTACCAAGTGGACAATTTCTTGACTCCTCAGAATGTATTCTATCGACCTATCCCTTCTTTAAGTCAGCTTGTAACATAATACTTTTTTTTTGTTCTGAACTATTGGATTGAGGTCACTGAATTCCTGCTCATCGGCGGAATGAGACGTTGCTCATTATTTACTCAATCTACCCATCTAACCCTCAACAACGTCAGTAGAACCTGGGCCGGTTTAAGATGCAAGTGACACAAATGGACACTTGGGACGGAAAGCTAAAGCGAGAGGGGTAGCCAAGTGCAAAATTTGTGTACAGGTTATGTCGTCACTAATATCGGAAACTGAAACAGGTGAAAACATAACGCGACAGAAGCGAAACGTTGCAGTGAACACTGGTCCGCAAACTGGCTGTTTATGAGTAAAATACGAATTTGGGGTTACGAGCCACCACTGATTACATTATGGAATATTATTAAAAATGTATTTGAAATGTAAGCTTTTCGATTAAGTCCCGACGTAACTGGGCTCAAATTTCACACACAGCGAAGATTAACAGAAATAAAAAAATCACCCATTAGACGTTAAAATTTCTGTATTTTATTATCTGTCAAGAGGTTTTCCATGTGTCGACCTCACATGACTATAAACAGAACAATTCTGGTTTGCATCACACACATGTTTCTGTTTCTGGCTTCAGTTGCACCCATAAACGTTTTTAACATCTTTAACAATTTTCAACTACATACATGACAAAATTTCTAAAACTCCAGTATTTACTTACGAGTTTTATTCACACGCAACACGCAGCTTACGCAGTTGATATGTGTATTCCGTTTAACACGTCAAGATAAAATTAAATAATATTGTTTCCATTTCTGTCCACCTATTACCGGCGTGTAATAAATCTGAATTGAAATAATAACAGAGTTCCATTCAGTTTAATAGGCATCATATTTTGTTGCTAGATCGGTACAATACCTCTCCTTATTTCAGTGAAAACTTATATTGGTCGCTGTAAATATCTTAAAAACAGACTTTTTCTTCTTCTTTTAAACCTTAGCAGTGGAATAAGACTAAGAAACTTATTTCTGTTACGGAAGATTGTCCATGTATACTTATTTCAAAAGCGAAATCATTCCATTCCCCCGATAACTAGGTTTAAGTTTAGTTTTACAGGTCGTACCAAAAACCAAATGAATTGTCATTAATATCTGAGAGAGGAAGGGGCGATGGGAGGGGTGGTGGCAAATAACACGTCGCGGTAAAACGCTATCGGTTCTGGAACACTACATTTCACAAGCTTCTATTATTCTTTCCTCTCAACTGTTTAACATCCTCGAATCAGTTCAGCTCCAGGCTGCATTCGTGACATGTAAATTTACACACGCGTAATATCGAGTAGCGCCCCAGCGAGCACGCAGAAGTTCCGCAGCACGACGTAACATGGACTCGGCTAACGTCGGAAGTAGTGCTGGAAGGAACTGACACAATGAATCCTGAAGGGCTGTTCCATAAATCCGTAAGAGTACGAGCGATGGAGATCTCTTCTGAAGAGCACCTTGCAAGGCATCCCAGTTATGCTCAACAATGTTCATGTCTAGGGGCCTGGTGGCCAGCAGAAGTGTTTCAATTCAGAAGAGTGTTCCTGGAGCACTCTGTAGCACTTCTGGACGTGTGGGGTGTTGCTTTGTCCTGCTGGAATTACCCAAGTCCATCAGAATGCACGATGTATATGAATGGATGCAGGTGATCAGACAGGATGCTTACGTACTAGACGTATCAGGGGTCGCATATCACTCCAACTGCACATGCCACACACCCTTACAGAGCCTTCACCAGCTTCAGTCCCCTGCTGACATGCAGGGTCCATGGATTCACGAAGTTGTCTCCATACTTATACACATCATCCACTCGATACAATTTAAAATGAGACTCGTCCGACCAGCCAACATGTTTCCAATGATAAACAGTTTCGTGTCGTGCACTCATCAAGAATACACGAGTGGGTCTTCAGCTCCAAAAGCCCATATTGATGATGTTTTGTTGAATGGTTTGCACACTGACATTTGTTGATGGCCCAGCATTGAAATCTGCAGCAATTTATGGAAGGTTGGCACTTCTGCAACGAAGAACGATTCTCTTCAGTCGCTGGTGGTCCCATTCTTTCAGGATCATTTTCTCGCCGCAGTGATATCGGAGATTTGATGTTGTACCACATTTCTGATATTCACGTTACACACATGAAATAGCCGTACGGGAAAACCCCTCCTTCATAGCTACCTCGGAGATTGTGTGTCTCATCGCTTGTGCGCCGACTACAACAGCACGTTCAAACTCGATTAATTCTTGATAACCTACCATTGTAGCTGCAGTGACCGATCCAACAACTGCGCCAGATAATAATTGCCTCATATAGGCGTTACCGACCACAGCGCCTTATTCTGCCTGCTTACATATCTCTGTATTTGAACACTCATGGCTACAGCAGCATCTGAAATGCTATTTTCCTCTTGTGTATGCTTTTTAAATCCACTCTACTTCGTCCAACATCAATTAACTTTCTGCCAAAAGCAAAAAACTCTCTACTGCTGTTAGTGACTCACCTCCTAATATTACTCCCTCCACATCGCCTTTTTTAATTTGCTGATATTATCCGTACACAAGAGATCTACTCCTTTCGACTAATCTTTCAAGTCCTTTGACGTCTCTGACAGAATTAGACTGCCATCAATGTTGGGTTTTCCCTTCTCCTTGCACTTTAATTTCGTTTGTAAATATTTCCTTGGTCTCTTTTATAGCTTGCCCAGTGTACTGAGAGAATAACGTTGGGATAGCCTAGAACACTGTCTCACACCCTTCTCCTCTCTGTTTCCATGTCGTTCGACTCTAGTAGGTGCAGTCTGGGTTTCGTAAAAGTTGGGAGTAGCGTTTCGTACCCTGTACTTTATTTCTATTGAGAGAAACCTTCATAATTTAGAAGAGTGTAGTGCAGTCAACACTCTCAAAGGCTTCCTCTAAATCTACAAATGCTACAAATATCGATACGCCTTACTCTAACCTATCTCCTAAGATAAATTGTAGTGTTAATATTTCCTTGCGCGTTCCGACAATTCCCTGGAAACCAAACTGATCTTTTCTATGGTCGACCTCTGGCAATTTTTGTAATCTTCCAGAAGAAATTCGTGTTAGTGTTTTTCAAGGATAATGTGTTAAGCCGATAGTTCGGTAATATTCGCACATACCAGTGCATATCTTTCTTGGAACTGGAATCATTACATTCTTCTAGAAGTCTGAACATATTTTGTCTATCTCAAATATCTGGGAGACCAGGTAGAATAGTTTTGTCATGGCTGGCAATCCCACGGATCTCAATAATCCTGAGGGAATAGGATCTGTTTCAGGGGCTTTGTCTGAACTTAGGGCCCTCAGTGATCTCTCCCAATGTCATATCTCCAATCTTAACGTCACTTATTCCATTTTCCTTCCTATAATATTGGCTTCAGTTGCATCTCCCCTGTATTATCCATCTATGTATTCCTTCCACCTTTCAGCTTTTCGTTCTTTACTTAGTACTGGATTTCCATCTGAACTATCGATGTAGTCGATATTCATACAGTGCTTCTCTTTTCTCCTAGGGTCTCTTTAACGTTCCTACCTCATGCATCCATGCCAACCTATCATTTGTCCTATAGTCATTTCCTGTTTAACTATTCTGCGAGTTCAGCCGCACTCACTGTTTATACGTATTTATTTCTATTCGCCTGATTCATTTTCCGCATTGTCATACTTTCTCCTTTCATCAGTTAAATTAAATATCTCCATTGTTATTCAAGGGTTTGAACAAGGTTTACTCTTTTCAACTACTTGATCCTCTGGAGCCTTCAATATTTCATCACTCAAAGGGACCAATTCGTCTTCTAGTACATTCTTTTCTCCTGCTTCTGTCTGTCATTGCCTAATCCTCCCTCTAAAATTCTCGATATACTATGTTGATTTTTTATTTTATCTAAGTCACATCTCCTTAGCTTCCCACCTTTTCACAAATTATTCAGCTTGTATCTTCAGCGCATAACCAACAAATTAAGATAAAAGTCTCTATATGACCCTGGAAATGTCCTTCATTTTAAAATCTGGTTTAGAAATATCTGTTTTAACATTAAATATTCAAGCTGAAACCTTCCAGTGTCTGCAATTTTCTTCTATGTATACAACCTTCTTATATGATCCTTCAACCACCTATCAGCAATGATTATGCTGTACGAAAACTTCTGCTAAGTGACTTCCCTGCTCATTACAATCCATACATGTTCTCTTACTGACTTTTTCTTATCTCTCTTTTCCTACTATTAGATTCCAGTCCCCCATTGCAATTAAATTATCGTCTCCCTTAACCACCTGAAAATTTTTGTTATCTCATGATACATTCTTTCAATCTCTTCATCACCAACAGAGCTGTAACAGAGCATGTAAACTTGTTCTACTGTGGTTGATGTTGGCATTATCCATATCTTGGCAGTTGTGTTGTTCATAGAAGCTTTCTTGCATTGCTATATTCTCATTCATTATTATTAGACCTATTCCTGCTTTACCCCTATTTGGTATAGTGCTTAAAACACTACCCACTTGACCAGCAACCCTGTTCATCCTGCCACCGCACTTCACGAATTTGAATCTTATGGAACTTCTATCTGTTGATTTACTTTTTTAAATTACCTAACTTTTTTACCCAATAAGGAATGTAGCAATCCACGGTCTCACCCGCAGACAGTTACCTTTGTTTCTCTTCGATATTCTAAAATGGACTATTTACGCCCAGAATATTTTACCGAAGAGCAGGATGTCACCACTTACCTACACAACACAGCTTCTTAAGGGTAGTTTCCTATTGCTTTCAACCATTCGAAGTACCAGAGCGGCTATTGTTACAGGACTAGATCAATCATCCAGGCTGTTGCCATTGTTGCCTCTTCAGTAACTATGCATTTGTCTGACCTCTCAACAGATTATCCCCACCTGTGGCTGCTGTATGGCCATCTGTATCGCCAAGGCACATAAGTCTCTGATCTCGCCAAAGTCCATGATTCATGGGAGGATTTCTATCATTAAGATATTAGTGTTAGAAAAAAAGATACCAATTTAGTTACATCCCGATTGGAGGCACTCTGAAGATACTTTGAAATACTATGCCGGACAAGTATATTTCTACCTACAACTTTACAGGGATGACTATGTGCAAGTGAAATTTCATTAATGGTAGCCACTGCAAAGGGCAGATGCCGAGTCGTCTATGTAACTTCACGTTGCCTCGACAGGGGCGACTTGGAGGCGTTGCTAACCATGTTAGTCACCCCACAACTTACTTGAGAAATCTCGCCTGTCCCACTGCTTTTATGCTGAGGTCCTCGCCGAGTGCGACAAAGGGCTTTTATACGTATATTTTCTTGTGAATTTAATATTACAGCCATAGTGACACCTGTTGTTAGCGATGCAAAATTGCCAATGTAAAATTAATTTCAGAAGCACCTCACAATACTTTGAATGGTGTAGAAGTTTCCGTGTGGCTGTTTGTGGATTATGGCGTTGAATACAGGACACTCACAATTCTGGAAAATTGTAGGGAAGACCAGCAGACGATCGCCTTTCTTCCAAACACTCATCATAGGTAATGTGGTACTGTCCAGAGACAGTGGTGCCACATCAGAGTCGATAATGTGAATCAATGCTGCAGATACAATCGATGGCTTGTTGCAGTCCGCAACGATGGATGGAACGCGCTCCAGAAGGCCACACCTCCTCAAAGACAGCAGCGCCTTCACGCTGATGTCAGAACTCGCCCAGTTCAAGACCTCAATTGCAGCAGTCACAAACATCGAGTAGGACAGTGACATTTCTGACGATATGTGCATCATAATGTTGAACATTGTACCTTAAAAGAACAGTTATTAATTAGTGCAACAAGTTATGATTTGCTACTGCATGCCAGTTGTATATCATTTGGTGCTCCTGTGTCAAATAAGTGTATCAAAGGTAAGTAAGTCTTTAATTCATTACTGTAATAAAGTGAACTATTATTTCCTATGTTGTTGTTTAACAAACCACCTCACCAAGAAATCAATGACCCCATAGTTGTGGCTGGATGAAAGAAGTTTCACCGGGTCACAACAGGTAAATAATACAGCTTACTCATAAATATGTGTAAAGATCCATACTTTCGATTGCACATTTTGTGTTCAATCACTGGAAAGATAACATCTTTGGGGTATACTTGCAGAGTCTTCTGAATTGGAACGATCACATAAAATATGTCAAGCTGAGGTTCACTAGAGGAATTATATGCGAATGTAATTCATACGCCAGTATATGTACGATGTTATAGTAAGACGTAGTATTCCGATTATGCAATACACTTCCTGGACTATATGATGTGGAGCAGGTGGTGGCACCTGATTCTCAGCTCAGCATCCAGTAGCCTTCTGAATGTACCAGGCATAACGCAAAATGACATCATGATATTATTGGAGCTAATGGACAATTTTGTTACTAACCTCAACAAAATAACTGCATCAAAGGTAACAAAGTGGAAATGTTCCAAAACCAATCAGAGAGCTTTCGTGACGACATTATAGCTGTGAAAATCTGTCATCAAATGGAGTGCCAAGAACAACTTCAGAATGGATAGTCTTTCGTGTTAAAGAAGGAAATATGTGTTGCTTTTAACAATCTACGTCGGAAATTCTTCAATTTCATCTCAGCCAGCACGACATGAAGTGAAACTACCATTTTTCCTACGTGGGAACAACAATATTGTATGCTCCCTACTAGAACAAGAACAAGGTGTTTCACTTATGACGGGAGTGCTGCGTCCAGATTTCTGCTGGTTCCCATAATGGCGCACCTATGGTCATACACGCTGCATTCTCATCATTGGACTCAGCGAAAAAATGTTATACAGGCTGTACGCAAGCCCTGCGTCCAGTGTTGTGTGGATTACAGTACTAAAAAAACAAATTACCACATAGGCCAAGGTCTCATTACCATGTTTTATCCAGAGGAGTATCGGTTTTAGTTGCTTAAAGAGCTGTTTTACTTTTGGAACAAGAGCGATTTTTTCTTTGTAGGTCTGAGGTCGAACTTCCTTGTGCTATACAGAGATATAACACTGAGGATTCTTGTCCGAAGACTACTGACGACGCAACAAGTAGTAGTAGCAACAAGTAGTAGTAGCAACAAGTGTTGTGTAACACATCTTTCGTATTCTTACTGAAATGCGTCCAATACAATCGTTTGGGAATTACAAATGAAGTTGTTTTCGTGTTGATGATGCGAGACATCAATATTACGCCACCAGGATTGAAGGTCCATTATGCCTTGCAGAAAGTAGTACAAAGATCGATCCACAGTCGGATTTTGGTGCGGAGACTACCTAAAACAGTAAGTTACATCAGTAGTGCCAATAAACGTGAGCGACGTCTGTTTTCTGCTGATATGGAACAAATGTTTATGTGTACTCGTAAATATTACAGACAATTTAGATGAAGAAAACACACAGTTGCATTTAGTTTGAGAGTCAATTGTACCTTTCACCAGGTGGGTACAAAGATCTAAGTCGAGGGCCAAGCATTACACTGATTGGCTGTTGCATTTCTATGGTGGTATTAATGGATTGTGATTGAGAAATACACTAAAGAGTCAAAGAAACTGGTAAACATGTTTAACATCGTGTAGGAGTGTCCGATAGACAGTCATTGACAGAGCACCTCGTGTTCCTGCTGCTAAGAAGGCGAGTACACCGCTCGTTTGTTATAAATTTATACGAGCTTTCAGCACGAGCGACTTATTTATTTACGGATTCCTTTGTAGTTACTAAATTATTTTTGTAATTTCTTGCGTGTTAGAGTGCCTACTAGGCACAAGATTTTATTTTAATAACAGTGTAGCGTACCCTATCGCCGTTGCTATCGACCCTTATATCGACCCTCTGAGGGTACATACTTTGGTTTGTTTTGGTTAGTGTAGCTCAGTGTTGTTTAGACCGTTAGTGAGAGAGCACTTCGAATTCCTGCTGCTATTAAGCCGAGTATACCGTTCGTTTGTTGTATATTTTTACGAGCTTCAAACGGGAGCGACTGCAGTAATGGATAGGAACTGTGATTGTTGAGCTGAGTTGGCGACCCTTCGCTCACAGTTCCTGGCTGCGTTGGCTTCCGTCACACAGCTTGAGGCTGCTGCCAAGGGGCGTCACTGTGGGGGGTCGGACGCGGGGACGCGAGAGACGTCGAGCACGTCCCACGTTTCCTCCGTTCGGTCCACTGCGGTGGCCGTCCCGGGTACTGCCTGCACTGAGGTTGACCCCTCACCCGCGGTCGAGTGGGAGATCATTCTAAAGTCTGGCAGGTAGCGAAAACTTTCCGAGAAGCCGATCGTAGGGCCTCCCCGGTTCGTTTGACGAACAGGTTTCGGGCGTTATTTGTGGCTGACGATGTCTCTGAGGAGGATGCAGTCGTCCACAGGAAGCTTCTCGGCCCGCAAGGTCTCGGCCTTCACAGAGGGTGGGTTTGCTGGTAGTTGGGAGCTCCAACATTAGGCGCGTAATTGAGCCCCTTACGAACATGTCTGCCAAGGAGGGGAAGGAAGCCAGTGTGCACTACTTGTGCATACCGGGGGGAGTCATTCCGGATGTGGAAAGGGTGCTTCCGGATGCCATGAAGAGTACAGGGTGCAGCCAATTGCAGGTGGTGGCTCAAGTCGGTACCAATGACGTATGTCGCTTTGGGTTGGAGGAGATTCTCTCTGGTTTTGGGCGGCTAGCGCAAATGGTAAAAAGACTGCGTCTTGCTTGAGAGAATAAGTCGGAGCTCATCATCTGCAGCATCGCCGATAGAACCGACTGTGGCCCTTTGGTGCAGAGCCGAGCGGAGGATCTGAATCAGAGGCTCAGGCGGTTCTGTGACCGTGGAGGCTGCTGATTCGCCAGCAAGTGGTGGGTTTCCGGGTTCCGCTTAATAGGTCAGGAGTTCATGACACACAGGAACACAAGAAGCGGCTACACGGGTAACGGGGGAGGTTTTTTTTAGGTTAGAGGGCCTCAGGGAACCACAGGAAGGTCGTCTATCTAGAAGAGGGCAAGCAGAACACAGCAAGTTAGTTGTGGAAACGATCGGTATTGTAGTTGTAAATTGTCGTAGCTGGGTTGGGAAAGAACCAGGGCTCGAAGCACTAATAGAAACCACTGAATCTCAAATAGTTATAGGTACAGATAGCTGTCTAAAGCCGGAAATAAGTTAAGCACCAATTTTTTCTACCGATCTAACATTGTTCAGAAAGGATAGATTAAATACAATTGGTGGTGGAGAATTTATTGCCTTGTAGTGAAACTGAAGTAGATAGTTCCTGCGAAACAGTACAGGTGGAGGCTATACTTGACAATCGGACTAAACTATTAATTGGATCGTTTTACCGACCCCCGACTCAGAAAGTATAGTTGGTGAACAATTCAAAGAAAACTTGAGTCTTATTTCTCTTAGGTATCCCACTCACACACTTATAGTCGGTGGTGACTTTAATCTTCCCTCGATATGTTCGAAAAATTATAGGTTTAAAGCCGGCGGCAGGCATAAAACGTCATCCGAAATTGTACTGTATGCTTTTTCAGAGAATTATTTTTAACAATTAGTTCAAGAGCCAACTCGAAGCGTAAATGGTTCCGAAAGCATACTTGACCTCGTAGCAACAAATAATCTGGGACAAAAAGTCTCGTGACGAATACAGGGATTAGCGACCACAAGGCAGTAGCTGCTATGCTGAATACCGTAACTCCTATAATCATCAAAAAGAAACTCAAGTTATATCTATTTAAAAATGCTGATAAAAATGCTCTTAACGAGTTTTTAAGAGACAGTCTGCACTCCTTACGATCTGATCATGGAGGTGTAGAAAATGTTGTGGAATGATTTCAGAGAGATAGTATCGACAGCAATTGAGATATATATATAACACATAAATTAATAAGAAATGGTACTGATCCCCCATGGTACACGAAACGAATCAGATTGCTGTTTCAGAAGCAGCGAGAAAAGAATGCCAACTTTAAAAGAGCGAAAAATCCCAAAGACTGGAAAAGTTTTGCAGAAGTTCGAAATATAGCACGTACTTCAATGCGAGATGCTGTCAATAATTTCCACAACGAAATTCTGTCTCGAAATCTGGCAGAAACTCCAAAGAGATTCTGGTCATACAATAAGCACACCAGTGGCAAGACGAAATCAATACTTTCACTGAGCGATTACAACGGTGAAGTAATTTATAACAGTGTCACTAAAAGAGAGTTATTAAACACGATTTTCCTTCACCAAAGTAGACGAAGTAAATATTCCAATCAGGAACAACTGTCAAGATGAGAAACATAGAAATAGATATCCTCGGTGTCGCAAAGCAGCTTAAATTACATAATAAAAGCAAGGCTTCCGGTCCAGATTATATACCAGTCAGGTTCTTCTCAGAGTATGCTGATACAATAACTCCATATTTAGCGATTATATACACCCGCTCTCTCACAGAAAGATCCGTACCTAAAGACTGTACATAGCTCAAGTCACACCAATACCCAAACAGGAAGTAGGAGTAGGGCGTTGAATTACTTGCCGATATGACTAAAGTCGATTTGCAGTAGGGTTTTGGAACATATACTGTATTCGAACATTATGAAGAACCTCGAAGAAAACGATTTATTGACACAGTCAAGCACGGATACTGGAAATATCGCTCTTGTGAAACACAACTAGCTCTTCATACTCATGAAGTAATGAGTGCTATCAACAGGGGATGTCAAATTGATTTCATGTTTTCAGATTTCCAGAAGGCTTTCGACAACGTTCTTCAAAAGCGTCGTCTAACCAAACTGCGTGCCTATGGAATATAGCCTCAGTTGTGCGACTGGATTCGTCATGTCCAGTCAGAAATGTTACAGTTCGTAGTAATAGACGGAAAGTCATCGAGTAAAACAGAATTAATATCCGGCGTTCCACATGGAAGTGTTATAGGCCCTCTATTGTTCCTGATCCATATTAACGACATAGGAGCAATATCAGTAGCCGTCTTAGGTTTTTTGCAGATGATGCTGTCATTTACCGTCTTGTAAAGTCATCAGATGACCAAACCGAATTTCAAAATGATTTAGATAATATATCTGTATGGTGAGAAAAGTGGCAACTGACCCTGAATAAAGGAAAGTGTGAAGTTATTCACATGAGTACTAAAAGAAATCCGCTAAATTTCGATTACGCAATATGTCACACAAATCTGAAGGCTGTAAATTCAGCTAAATACTTAGGGATTACAATTACAAATAACCTAAATTGGAATTATCACATAGATGGCAGAACACTTAAAAGGTGCAACAGGTCTACTGAAGAGACTGCTTACACTACTCTTGTACGCCCTATTCTTGAGTATTGCTGTGCGGTGTGGGATCCGCATCAGATGAGACTGACGGATGACATCGAAAAGTACATAGAAGGGCAGTTCGGTTCGTATTATCGCGAAGTAGGGGAGATAGTGCCACAGACATGATACGTGAATTGGATTCATTGAAACAAAGGCGCTTGTGTTTTCGACGGGATGGTCTGATGAAATTTCAGTCACCAGTTTTCTCCTCCGATGGCGAAAACATTCTGTTGGCATCCACCTACATAGAAATGATCATCACAATAAAATAAGAGAAAGCAGGGCTCACACAGAAAAATTTAAGTGCTCGTTTTTCCCGCGCACCGTTCGAGAGTGGAACGGCAAAGACACAACTTGAAGGTGGTCCATTGAACCCTCTGCCAGGCACTTTATTATGAATATCAGAGTAACCACGTAGATGTAGATAGATATTGGGCTCCTGTGAGCACGCCGAAGTGCCGCAACACAACATGGCATGGACTGGACTAATGCCTGAAGTAGTGCTGGAGTGAATTGACACCACGAATCCTGCAGGGTTGTCCATAAATCCGTAAGAGTACGAGGGCGTGGAGATCTCTTCTGTACAGCACGTTGAAAGGTGTCACAGATATGCTCAATAATTTTCATGTCTGGGGTGTTTGGTGGCCAGTGAAAGTGTTTAAATTCAGAAGAGTGTTCCTCGAGTCACTCTCTAGCTGTTCTGGACGTGAGAGGTGTTGCATTATTCTGCTGGAATTGCCCTAGTCCGTCGGAATGCACGATGGACATGAAATGAAGCAGATGATCAGACAGGATGCTTATTTACTTGTCACCTGTCAGAGTGGTATATAGACGTATCAGAGGTTCCACATCAACAGCACATGACCCAAACCATTACAGAATCTGCACCAGCTTAAACAGTCTCCTGCTGACATGCAGGATCCATGGATTCATGAGGTTGTCTCATACCTGTATACGTTCATCCGCTCGATACAGTTTGAAATGAGACTCGTCCGACCAACCAACATGTTTCCAATCATCAACCGTGTAACACTGGTGTTGGCGGATCCAGCGAGGCGTAAAGCTTTGTGTCGTGCAGTCATCAAGTTTACACTAGTGGACCTTCAGCTCCGAAAGCCCATATCTATGATGTTTTGTTGAATGGTAATGGCTCTGAGCACTATGGGACTCAATTTCTGAGGTCATTAGTCCCCTAGAACTTACAACTAGTTAAACCTAACTAACCTAAGGACGTCACACACATCCATGCCCGAGGCAGGATTCGAACCTGCGACCGTAGCGGTCTCGCGGTTCCAGACTGCAGCGCCTAGAACCGCACGGCCACTTCGGCCGGCTTGTTGAATGGTATGCACGCTGACACTTGTTCATGGCCCAGCATTGAAATCTGCTGCAATTTTAGGAAGTGTTGCACTCCAGTCACGTTGGACGGTTGTCTTCAGTTGCCTTGTTCCCGTTCTTGCAGGGTCTTTCAAAGGTCGACGTGATGTCGGAGGTCTGATGTTTTATCCGACTCCAGATATTCACAGTACACTCGTGATGCTGTGTCCCATCGCTCGTGCGCCTACTATAACACCACGTTCAAACTCACTTAAATCTTGATGGCCCGCCATTGTAGCAGCAGTAACCGATCTAACTACTGCGCCAGACACTTGTCTTACATAGGTGTTTCCGACCGCAGCGCCGTATTCCGCGCTGTCTTCATATTCCTGTTGCCAAGAACGTGGTGTAACTACGGAAGTAGTTGGAAAATGTGTGTTTGTGTGTGTGTGTGTGTGTGTGTGTGTGTGTGTGTGTGTGTGTAGTGAGGAATGTGAAGGGATGAGTTCAGTGGTGTAAAAATTGTGGAGGAAGTCCAAGAGATGAAAGGAGCAAGCAGCTCAAATAGATGTATGGTTACCACAACATGAATAACGATTACAACAACAAGAACAGCAATTTTGCAACAGTCCTAAAAGACGCAAGGATATCGCTGACTCAGGCGGTGCGCTAGTGAAATATCGTGATACTGCCAGCATCCTCAGTTATGCCCTATCATTGATGTTCCTCTACGCAGACCACTTATAGTTCATGAAGTATCACACCCAGTGATCACAGAGACATTATTGCAAACTGTAAGACAAATGTAATTGAAGAGAACTGTAATAAACAGGGGTTTAGGTCGCAAATTTGTCACTTGTTTCCTGTGACCACAAATTACATCGAACAAGTGCCTTTAGGCCCCATCCTTTCTCTCTCTCTCACTGTCTAACGCATTACGGAGAACATTTCAAATTCCCGACCAGACGTCATTTAAAATTTATGTATTTCAGTTTCCCTAAATCGAGGAAAACGAAAGGATGGCTTCTTCGAAAATTGCACGTTAGAATTTTTTCTACATCCATTCTAATTTGAGATTGTGACTGCTTTTAATGATTACTTCGTGAATAGAACATTAAATGCTGGTAACCATTTCATCCATTTCCTTCCAAAAGTCGAACACTTCATCTAACGTCCAATCACATCAGCAGTTCCTAAGAGCAACTGGTATCTGTAATTTTAATGCGTTAATTGTTTAATCACGACGGTTGTCTGGTCGCATAAATTATCCTTATGACGGTAATAGATGTCTCAGTTACTCATTAGTATCAGTATGTGGTGGAGAAGTCTTCTCTCTGACTTCTACGAAATTGCAGTATACTGCAGGTGAAAAATAGGTCAGAAACGTGTCTTATAATTGAAATAAATGGTTGTCGCCCCTTCGTAAGTTGCATTGCATTGAAACTTTTGACGGAGCTACAGCCATTCTCTCCAGTTTTCTCTGCGTGTCTGATTAACTATGTACTTCCTGGTGTTCATCTGAGTTGTTCCCTTTTTCGTCGAAATATGGTGTATGAAACACAAACGACAACCCGCAGAATATCAGAAAGTACATAATCAACGAAGTGTGGAAACTAATATGTTCTGAATCTGTGTCGCTATAAAATCACTGAAGTCTTCAATGTTCTAAGAATCGATATCAATAGCGTTATTGGTATCTTTAGCAGCAAACATAGCAATAATGTAGCTAGAATTTGAAACTGCTCTGAGTGACAATACTCAAACAGGAAAAGAGACAGATATTAGCACAATGGATACTGTACATTCTTGAAAACTGGAAACTAATGGGGAAATACGGCATGCTTGTCTAGAACGAGGCCACAGTAAATAAGAAACAGAGGAAGAGGATGGAATGAAGTCCTTCATTAGAGTTTCACTATGTAAAAAGCTTTATATGGTTTTCGATTTGACATGGACTTCCACTTCCTAAAATTCACTGTGTTTCAGAGCAATAAGTGCAGAGTGGTAAAACGTAACAGATAAATGTTTGCACTGAGCACCCTACGCCAACATGTATAAACGTAGGTGACTGTTAAAATGTAAGTGATTCACAAAAAAATGTGTCTCTGGTAATACGTAGAGTCTACAGTAAGTAATAAAAGTCTGTGAAGAAAAATTTAGAGTGAAGGGCCTATACAAAAAGATCGAATTAGTGTCACTGTTTTAGTACGTCATTGTGGAGGGCTTGGCCGTCACTGACAGCACTTTCAGTTTATCCGACACCTTATTGTCAGTAGGGAGACCACTGAAACTGCTCAAAAAAGTTGCAAAGAAAACTGGACTTCTTTTCGAAAAAACTACGATTTACGAAACTTGTTCCTGTAACCATACCATAAAACTGACGAAGTTCGATTAAATAATTAGAATAAGACAACGAGTAGATAACAAAGCAAATAAAGTAAAGGTGACGATACTAGAAATTGTACACATCTACTTTTAATATAACTGGAATTATTACGCTGAAGCGTCAAAGAAACTGGTATAGGCACGCATACTCCAATACACAGATGTGAAAACAGGCATAACACGGAGCTGTGGTCGGAAACGCCTGTATAATACAATAAGTTCCTGGCGCAGTTGTTGGGTAGGTTACTACTGCTACAATGGTAGGCCATCAAGTTTTAAATGAGTTTGAACGTGATGTTATAGTCGGCGCAAGAGCGATGGGACAGCGTCTCCAAGGTAGCGATGAAGTGAGGAGATCCTGTACCACCATTTCACGAGTATACTGTGAATAAGAGGTAAAAACATCGCTGCGGCCGGGAAAAGATCCTGCAAGAACGAGACCAACGACGACAGAAGAGAACCGTTCAACGTGACAGAAGCGCGACCTCCCCCAAACTGCTGCAGATTTTCACGCTGGGCCATCAACCAATGTCAGCGTGCGAACCATTCAGCGAAACATCATCTATATGGGCTTTCGGTGTCGAAGTTCCACTCGTGTACCCTTGATGAATACACGACACAAAGCTTTACGCCTCGTCTAGGCCCGCTAGCCCCAACATTGGACTGTTAACGACTGGAAACATATTCCCTGGCCGGACGAGTCTCGTTTCAAATTGTATCGAGAGGATGGATATGGAGACAACCTCACGAATCCATGGACCCTGCATGTCAGCAGGGGACTGCTCAAGCTGGTGGAGGCTCTGTAATGGTGTGGGGCATGTGCAGTTGGAGTGATATGGGACCCCTGATACGTTTAGATACGGCTCTGACAGGTGACACGTACGTAAGCATCCTGTCTAATCATCTGCATCCATTCATGTTCGTTGTGCATTCCGACGAACTTGGGCAGTTTCAGCATGACAATGCGACACCCCACATGCCCAGAATTACTACAGAGTGGCTCCAGAAACAGGCTTTAAACACTTCTGCTTTGTACCAGACGCGTCAGATATGAACATTCTAGAGCATGTTTGGGATGCCTTGCAAGGCGCTTTTCAGAAGAGATCTCCACCCCCTCGTACCCTTACGGATTTATGGACAGCCCTGCAGGATTCGTGGTGTCAGTTCCCTCCAGCACTACTTTAGATACTATCCGAGTCCATGCCACGTCGTCTTGCGGCACTTCCGCGTGCTCACTGAGAGTCCTATAGGTGTACCTGAAATCCCGGAGCTAGCAGGACAGAGAGGATGCCGTTATATTTGTGGAAAGGGGCCAAAATAAGTTACTGTCATTTGCACTCAACATATAAACTTTATTTCTTAAAACACACAGTCACACAAGCAAGAATCAGAACTCTCAAGGTTTTAACGAAAGACCTCCTTTGATGTAATTTAGATCGGCCGAAGGCCACATCGAAAATCCAAGGCACAAGGCCTAAGCAAGGAGTTGAGGTACATGAGTTCATCTGGAGGTTTCACTTCTTTAGAAAAATTTTTTTATCTTCAATATAAATAGGCTGAAAACTTTAGCTCAAATTTTTCCCGTAGAACTCGGCTGAAGGCCTCACATTAATCAAGAAGAGTGTTACGGCTTAAGGCCGAGACAAAGATTTTCAAAGTTTAATCTAAATAGGCTGAAAACTCGGCTGAAGGCCGTATATCAACAAAACAACTTAACAGTTTATGGCATAGGAAGAAGAGCTTTCGATCTGAAAAGGCTGAAGGCCTTATCTTAAAATATTTCGTGTAAGACTCGGCCGAAGGCCTCATACTAAAGATTAACAATCTTATGACTTAAGGGCAAGACAAGCATTTCGGACTTTTAATTTAAGAGAGATTAAAACTCGATTGAAGGCCAAACACCATGCAGAAAACAGTTTTACGGTTTAAGGCCTAAAGGGAAGAGCTTCTAAATTTCAACTAAAATAGTCTAAAGGCTTTATCCTAAAATGCTTCACATAACTCTCGGCTGGAAACCACATGCGAAACCGAAACATTCTCTCGGCTGAAAGCCCAGACAAAGAAATTTTAATTTAAGCTTGAAAACTCAGCTGAAGGCCACATAAAACTAGAAAATGTTTCTTACAGCTTAAGACCTAGACAAAATGGTTCAACTTTTGATATGAACAGGCTGAAAACTCGGCCGAAGGACACATACCAACTTGAAACCAATTTATGGCTTAAGGCCCAGGCACAAGGAATTTTCAATTTTAAATTTTGAAAGACTGAAACTCGGCTGAAGGCCACTTACCAAACAAGAAACAATTATTTTTTTTTTTTAAGGCGTAAGGCCTAAGAAGAAAATCCTTGCAATTTTAATAAGCTAAAACTCGGCTGAAGGCCGCACAGAGTACGTAAGACTAAAGAGGAAATCACTATGTAAAACACAAGGAGCAGCCCTCCGAAGGTTCCAAGGATTGGCCTGGGAAGGTAGCAATGATGCACGTTTAGGTGAGACAGGCAGCCAGACCGACAACCTCTTAATTGGAAGGAAACGCAACCGAAAGCCAGCCGACGAACCAACCAACAACATCAGTTCTGCTCCACCCGACCAACAAAACGACAACAAGATGTCAATAGCACAACGTTCTGGATACTGGTGACCAGTCAGAATAAACGCCCAAAACTACCGACAACACTTCAGCTGTCGAACTACACGCCTTGCTGGACAGCATTAACACGATGAGGAAAATACACTGCTAAAACCTATGTCAACGACCAGGGCAGGTCACCAGAACACCAACGGCCACAAGGCAGCAGATACCGCTGGTACACTTCATTAATGAAGGAATGAATTAAATTAAGTTAAACACGACACAGGAATATGGCTGCAATACTAGCCGACTTCAATGCACACACGTTGTTGCTCACGGGAATCTCCCAGAAAGGGAGGGTGAAACGAAGAGATGTGACAGCAGTTGAGGCTTGATAGTAGGTTGAGTGAGCACTTAACATTAGTGTCCAGGATTGGTGTGTGACGAACTTTGTAACCCTTGCAAGAAGCGCCTCACAACTCCTCCTACGCGTGCACGCCGCCAGCAGGTCCTGCCTGACCACGCACCATGGAGACTTCCTCGTTGCTCTGTCCCAACCGACCGACTGCTACACACCGCACAGCCGGAAATTATATCCACCACATCAAAGATAGCACAGCAGTAGTAGTATCGATGCATGCTGCTGCTGCTGCCACCCACGGAGAGAAGATAGCAACGTTATGGTGGTAACTGAAGAAGAAATAAGACACCACTGGACTGCAATCAATGACAAAAAAACAAGGCATGACGTGACTCAGCCATGGCTCAGTACCAGTTCCCTTGGCTGTTCAGTGTATTAATCAGACAGACTTTATGTACCAGTATGCATGCTCAAAGTGAGATATCGAGAAGCTGAATAAGGACGAAATTTAAAAAAAAGTGTGCTTTGGTCAGAAGACGAAGGTGGAAAGCTGTTGGTCACTAGTAATAGAACTAAATTACGTTCCTTGACGTTATAAAGACAATCTGTAGAGCTGTAAAATGCAAAATGATGTCAGAGGGAAAGACTTGACACAGAATGAAATGTTTGGAAATATGAAACAAAATATTAAGAGTTTCGCAGAAAATGAGATGGAAGTAAACTGCTCATTAACAAACAAATGAAGAAACGAAAACTAAGTGAAATAATGAAAATTACTGAAGAGCGAGAAAAGTAGTCGAGGACTGAAGGCAATATATTTATTGAGCTACTCTATATGGGCCACAGATAGTGAAACTCGAAACAAGGACAATAGTAGTAGTATAAAGCAGTTTTCAGCACAATTTTAATATCAAATTGATACGCAAATTAATTAAATTGATCAATTAATCACCTCCGCCCCCGCCCACACCTCCTACCCCCCTCACCCCAACCCAATCCCGACCAACCCCCACCCAGATGAAGTCACGTGTTTTTCTCAGCTGCATGTGTGCCCCAGCCCTCTCCCTCCCCTCACCTCTCCACGCAGCCATCCCCAGCAACCCACCGTATTGGCAGAAACTTTGTATTTTGGCAGATACGTCGAATTTTGTCGGGAATTTAGAATTTTCGTGGTAAATTTTTGTCCTATGGCTGTGCTGATATCAACCCCCTCCCCCGCCCCTCTGGAAATGGCGGTAAATTAAAATTGGCGGTTCCCTTTCTAGGACTCGAACACTGGCCCTCCGCCGCAGAAAGCCCAAGTGCAGTCCTCTAACACAATTAAACCACCGGAGGGGCTTGGAATGGATGGGAAATTGAAAAATGGCTGTGCGCTTTCTGGGACTCAAACACTGAATCTACTGTATGGAAAGCCCAAGTGCATCCCCAACACATGGAAACTGTCCAGATGCGGGAGAGGAAGGTTAGGTTAGTATACTTTATTTATTTTTGGTTGGGAAACTGATGCAAATATCAATCCTAATTACATTATTAATCACAAAGTTCAGGCCTAATTACATAAGGCATAACATCGCAATCCAACGTAAAAACTGACAACAACATACAACTGGTGTTATCCTGCTGGGAAAAAATTTCGTAATACCACTCGAAACTAGCGACAGACAAACTCTACCCTAATCAAAATATCCACGGGTATGCTGCCGGTCTATAGTGTCCAACGGGCACAATATTTCGGCGATCAAACATGTCGCCATCATCAGGTGAACTGACGGACTGAGCTCCTGTGAACGTGGCGGCACGGAGATCCATACGCTATGGCTGCTGAGAGGGAACTGGGTTCGGTCGCGGCGGCGGCCGATTTAAATACCCTCCGCCCGCGGCGCGCTCCCTCCGCCGTCCGCGCCCAGCACCACGGTCGCGCGGTGGAACAGATTGCGACGGCGTCTGAGATGACGTCGGTGTGATGGCCCTGTCCACCGTGGTCGTCACAACTATACGTCTGCTCGATTTACTCTTGATTAACCCGATCGCTGGTTCCCAAGCCTTGCTAAGATTATAGCCACAGTCACGGTTTATGAGGTCGTCATTGGTGCGAATTTCGATGGCCTCTCTAACAAGGCTGTCCCAGTATCTCGACGTCTGTACCAGAATCCTCGTGCGGTCATACTCCATGGCGTGATTTTCCGACAAACAATGTTCAGCGACCGCCGACTTGCTCGGATACATCAGTCGAGTGTGCCTCTGGTGTTCACGACATCGATCCTCGACGGTACGCATCGTCTGACCAATATACGACTTGCCACATTGACACGGAATCTGGCACACGCCGGCCTTCCTCAAACCGAGGTCATCTTTGGCGCTCCCCACCAGTGCACGAGTTTTATTTGGAGGACAAAACACAGTTCCGACCCGGTGTTTCTTCAGAATGCGGGCGATTTTTCCCGAGAGTGCGCCTGTGTATGGAATAAATGCAGTGCCTACCTCCTCCCTCGTGACTGCATCCATCTCAACGTTGTGCTGCAGTGGTTGGGCGGAGAGCACGTTGAATCTGCCACTCTGAGTACCCATTTTTTCGAAATACAGTTCTCAGATGTTCCAATTCCTGGGGTAGACTCTCTGCGTCAGAGATAGTGCGCGCCCTATGTACTAGAGTTTTAAGTACCCCATTCCTCCGTGAAGGGTGGTGGCAGCTGTCTGCATGCAAATACAGATCAGTGTGCGTAGCCTTCCGATACACCCCATGACCTAGGGTGCCGTCAGCCCTTCTCTTGACCAAGACGTCAAGGAAAGGTAATTTACCCTCCGTTTCAGTCTCCATAGTGAATTTGATGTTGGGGTGTATGGAGTTTAGATGTGTAAGGAAGTCAACGAGATTATCCATACCATGTGGCCAGATGACGAACGTGTCGTCAACGTAACGGAAAAAGCAAGTAGGTTTCCATACGGATGAGGACAGGGCTTCCTCCTCGAAGTTCTCCATGTACAAATTCGCTACCACCGGTGAGAGTGGGCTACCCATGGCGACTCCCTCCGTTTGTTCGTAGTATTCTCCATTAAAAAGAAAATACGTGGAAGTCAAGACATGCCTAAAAAGTTCAGTGGTCTTCTCGTCAAACTTCTGACTAATCAATTCTAGTGACTCTCGCAGGGGTACCCTCGTAAACAAGGAAACGACGTCAAAACTCACCATGATATCTGACTCATCCAACCTGAAGCTATCAAGGCGTTTAACAAAATCCACGGAATTACGGATGTGATGAGGGCATTTACCCACATAAGGACTTAGTATTCCCGTCAGGTATTTGGCCAACAAATATGTAGGTGCCCTGATGTTGCTGACAATGGGGCGTAATGGTACCCCCTCTTTGTGAACCTTCGGAAGTCCATTTAGTCTAGGCGGTACCGGACCTTGGGGTAACAATTTCTTAGCGTCACCCTCCGGTAAATCTGCGTCCTTGGGAAGCGCCCTCGTCTTGTTCTCCACCTTCTTTGTAGGGTCAACGCTGATCTTCCGGTAGGAATCGTCATTTAGCAGGCTCTGCATCTTATCAGTGTAGTCCTTATGGGAGACAACAACTGACAACGGCTGACAAAATCAATGCTACAGTTGTTGTCTCCCATAAGGACTACACTGATAAGATGCAGAGCCTGCTAAATGACGATTCCTACCGGAAGATCAGCGTTGACCCTACAAAGAAGGTGGAGAACAAGACGAGGGCGCTTCCCAAGGACGCAGATTTACCGGAGGGTGACGCTAAGAAATTGTTACCCCAAGGTCCGGTACCGCCTAGACTATATGGACTCCCGAAGGTTCACAAAGAGGGGGTACCATTACGCCCCATTGTCAGCAACATCAGGGCACCTACATATTTGTTGGCCAAATACCTGACGGAAATACTAAGTCCTTATGTGGGTAAATGCCCTCATCACATCCGTAATTCCGTGGATTTTGTTAAACGCCTTGATAGCTTCAGGTTGGATGAGTCAGATATCATGGTGAGTTTTGACGTCGTTTCCTTGTTTACGAGGGTACCCCTGCGAGAGTCACTAGAATTGATTAGTCAGAAGTTTGACGAGAAGACCACTGAACTTTTTAGGCATATCTTGACTTCCACGTATTTTCTTTTTAATGGAGAATACTACGAACAAACGGAGGGAGTCGCCATGGGTAGCCCACTCTCACCGGTGGTAGCGAATTTGTACATGGAGAACTTCGAGGAGGAAGCCCTGTCCTCATCCGTATGGAAACCTACTTGCTTTTTCCGTTACGTTGACGACACGTTCGTCATCTGGCCACATGGTATGGATAATCTCCTTGACTTCCTTACACATCTAAACTCCATACACCCCAACATCAAATTCACTATGGAGACTGAAACGGAGGGTAAATTACCTTTCCTTGACGTCTTGATCAAGAGAAGGGCTGACGGCACCCTAGGTCATGGGGTGTATCGGAAGGCTACGCACACTGATCTGTATTTGCATGCAGACAGCTGCCACCACCCTTCACGGAGGAATGGGGTACTTAAAACTCTAGTACATAGGGCGCGCACTATCTCTGACGCAGAGAGTCTACCCCAGGAATTGGAACATCTGAGAACTGTATTTCGAAAAAATGGGTACTCAGAGTGGCAGATTCAACGTGCTCTCCGCCCAACCACTGCAGCACAACGTTGAGATGTATGCAGTCACGAGGGAGGAGGTAGGCACTGCATTTATTCCATACACAGGCGCACTCTCGGGAAAAATCGCCCGCATTCTGAAGAAACACCGGGTCGGAACTGTGTTTTGTCCTCCAAATAAAACTCGTGCACTGGTGGGGAGCGCCAAAGATGACCTCGGTTTGAGGAAGGCCGGCGTGTGCCAGATTCCGTGTCAATGTGGCAAGTCGTATATTGGTCAGACGATGCGTACCGTCGAGGATCGATGTCGTGAACACCAGAGGCACACTCGACTGATGTATCCGAGCAAGTCGGCGGTCGCTGAACATTGTTTGTCGGAAAATCACGCCATGGAGTATGACCGCACGAGGATTCTGGTACAGACGTCGAGATACTGGGACAGCCTTGTTAGAGAGGCCATCGAAATTCGCACCAATGACGACCTCATAAACCGTGACTGTGGCTATAATCTTAGCAAGGCTTGGGAACCAGCGATCGGGTTAATCAAGAGTAAATCGAGCAGACGTATAGTTGTGACGACCACGGCGGACAGAGCCATCACACCGACGTCATCTCAGACGCCGTCGCAATCTGTTCCACCGCGCAACCGTGGCGCTGTGCGCGGACGGCGGAGGGAGCGCGCCGCGGGCGGAGGGTATTTAAATCGGCCGCCGCCGCGATCGAACCCAGTTCCCTCTGAGCAGCCATAGCGTACGGATCTCCGTGCCGGCACGTTCACAGGAGCTCAGTCCGTCAGTTCACCTGATGATGGCGACATGTTTGATCGCCGAAATATTGTGCCCGTTGGACACTATAGACCGGCAGCATACCCGTGGATATTTTGATTATCAAATACGCCGGGAGAAACTCAAGAATCACAAACTCTACCCTACATCTAAAAGCTGGCGAGAAAATGGCTGGGGCGTAAGGTACTATCTTTATTCTTTTCGGCAGGAAATACATTCAACTGACGGGATGCCGGTGTTGGACAGATAGGAGTTTAAAAGGCATATTGCCCGTAAGCATACAGTATCTATCGTTGTTAGACGCCAGAGTGCGCTACAGACGCCCGCTCAAAACCCACACACATCCCAGGTAACCAATGCAGTACATGAACCACAACTGATGGAAAAAATGTGTTACGGTTCTAATTACACTTTGAAATTGTTGTGAAAATACCAGCACCTGTAATGAATGGGTCATAACACAGCAGATGTACCTGGGAAAATCGTCGTCCTAAAAGGTAGCAGAGGAGTCAGTAGTAGAACGTGCATTCTCCTTGATGGGCAGGACGTAACTGCGGAGGTGGTCTGACACAGACTAGGCAGGCCCCCAACCATCTAATAGGCCTTTCGTTCCGCAATGGAAAATACTTTTATTTAACGTCAACAACTCTTTCTTGCAATCTGTTACAAGTATTTCTCAGAAACACCGGAGCCCTTTGAAACTACAACAAGATTTTGGAGAACGGTCTAGGTAGCTGGCCACACTCGGCTCTCCACCACCTGGCTGCAACCTTTGCGCGACGCTTCTACACCTGCACAATAGCTTGTATAGTGAACTAAAACGATGGCTGCCTGAAGTGAAACTTGTTCGTCTAAAATGTAGTGACAGAGCCGCCACGTACCGCCCTCTGGGCATAGAGTGGCTGTGTCCGCGACCACTCACATCAGATGCGCCCCCTTTGCGATACATGGCATGCCTTTGAGGCGGCGGTCCAAGACAACACAAAAGTAAAATTAAGTAGCATAGCCTTGCCCATCCGGAGGACGCTCCAGATGGCTGTTTCAAAAGTCACCTGTATGTGGAACAGAAAGCCCCTCCACCTAAAGCAAGCACAGCCTCTCACTGCAGTGCCTTCAGTACAAAGCGCGACACCGGCATCACTCAGAACCGTGATAAATTACCGATATCCCGACCGAGGGAGAGCCATGCCCTCGTAGGGAACTCGCCTGCCGTTCTGCGCTGGACTGTTTAACACCAACTCGACTCCTATAATAAAGCACATATTAAAAATGGAAAACACAATAATTTTACATTCGACAACAACAAGCTATAATTCAAGAGACTGTAGCTGTTACGTACACTATGACAAGTGCCCTTTCACCAATGTGATGCTATAACATACTAGCGTTTACGAAACAAATCGTTAGAGCCTGTCTCCACCTGTGTAGGTGGGAGACTGAAATTTCGTTAAATGATATCGCAGCAACGAAAAAAAAAAGAAAAAAAAAAGAAACGCTTGTCAACGTCATTCCGTGGCACCCTAGTCATCAATTCCACAGACCAGGCGGCACATCAATTTGATAGGTGGTTAATTATTTAAATTGCTCCTGAGAGTCACATTGCGTAGCGATTATATATACTTTTCAGCAATCGCGCTACACTCACCAAGGAGGACAACTGGGAATACATGCAGTGAACATAATGTTCTTTTCAAGGAACGCTATTGAGAAATTACATCTGAAGCTGACCACAGAGGGATTATTTCGCGTAAGGACCATGCTATTAAAAAACACCATCATAACGCCTCTATTACCATCACCCTTCAAAAAAAGGTGAGTCCACAGAGGCACACACAAGCCGCTGGTAGTGTTACGCAACCAGGAAGAAATGATGTCTGCGATTTGGAATCAAGTCTATCCATTCTACCGCACACTTACGTTGTAGCTACTAGTGACGTCTTTTAATGGTTACAGCGGCTGTGGAATCCCTGCCACTCTCATATCTTTTTTTCGAACCTCTTTGCTGTGGATCCCATACAAGAAATCCAGGGCTGTTTTTAGACAGTCCTTCTGCATCTAGTAATTGCTCCTAAGTCTCTGCCCTGCCCTCCATGCAGTTTATTCTATGTGATCATCCAAATTTATGTCTGACCTGTACAGAAGACGTAGAGCGCTAAATCCAAAACCCTCTGCATCCTGTGCGGAAACAGGACGAGCTGAGTTAATGTGACAGCAACGCGTGTTGACTACCCAGTGGAAATGGGAACATGGTTTCATAGCTCCGAAAACCCTGTACAGCGTGTAAGGCCAGCTCCAAAACGAACCTTTCCCATACAACACGAGGTAGTAGAAGAGATAGTGTGAGCAGTCACAGAGCTGTTCCTTGTTGGAAAAATCAGGAAGGCTACACATCATACATGGCATGGAGGAAGAACGAAGATTTTGCTACTGCATTGTAGCACATACAGGTAGATCGTAGGAGATCTGTGTCTCTCAGGCTGCATTCATGTGTATCTCCGGAACATATGTGGCGATCCTATTAAACCTACAGGTATTGTTTATTGGAGCACTAGGTCCATGATCGAAGTCACTTACAAAGACCGGTGTAAAGTTTCATCATCTGTATCGTAGGAGGATCATATCCAACAGAGTATCAACCACATGAGAAGGTTCCTGTATTGTTCCTTCATAAGCAGTTTAAAACACTGTTTTTTTTTTGGGTGTATTACTCGCAATCAGGCTTCACTGTCATACTTTTTTTTTCTGCTGTGACTTAAAGATCTGTGTCAGCTGCTGCTAAACCGACATTAACACGTTTCTACCCTCTGGCTCTTTCAGAAAGTTGAACATCGCAGGGTATAAACTATGCAGCTACCGCAACACAGGCTGGTAGAAATAAAATACAGAGGAGATGTTTCTCATTGACAAAAATGTGGAAGACATCGCACCAGTTTCAACAGCTATCCGAAAGTGATGACCTATGCAGTTAGCATCTTCAACAGTGACAGGGTAGTAGTTGTCTGGTGTTACACTAAGACCCCTTCAAACTACTGTTGTAAAACACTGGCACTACATGATATGGACACTGAACACAATGTGCACTGTACTGCGTCAGGTGCTGTAACTACGATCACTCAGAAAGTAGCTCCCAAGCAGAACAGTACAACTGGCATTCAGATCAGACGAATTCGATGGTTAAGGAATGTTCTTCAAACGAAAGTCAATTACATGGTTCATGATCAATGTGTGTGGCTTGATGGATATCTAGAATGTATTGAAAAGCGCTAAAGCATTGTTTACTAACTTCGGCTGGAACGAGCATGCTTGTGTACTATACCAGCCTGACTCAGTTCATTACATCAACGTGACGCTGCACTCCTAGTGTAATACAAGGAGCGAACTTATTCAACCTAAGGCTGGATTCAAACCCTGAGCTGTATAGAAACCAAACGAAATAAAACTGAATGACAGATGAGTCTTCTGGAATGGAATCTGACGGGTGCTATACTTTCGGTTACTTTTGAGAGGGTATATATGCAGTTAAATTTTGTTTCTGATACAACATAGATCAGTTGGTGAAGAGACTCGTATTACATCCCAATTACATAGTATGACAGAGAGAGGGATATTGCTGCTGTCATGGAGATCAGATAGTGGCTTCAAAGTTATAGTGTAAATTGAGGATACATAGTGAGGTGCCAGGCTGGGCACAACTGAAGTAGATTGAACGACGCTGTGCGTAAACTGATATAAATATCGAAGGCTGTTGACAGTTTAAATACAACATATTCTGTATCTCCATTTGCATCTTCGGCCGCAGCAGTGATAATGTATCATTTACTCACGGTGCATGCTACGATGAAATTAGCAGCTATAGAGGAATCAAACTACGTATTTCTAAAGCATCAAACTTAAATGCGCCACGGTGGTAGACTCTGATGTAAGGGACTCGTCTTGTAGATTGTGGATATTAGGAGAGAGATTTCTTATATATATATACTGAATATTTATTACTTCATTCTAAAGTGTTAGATAATCATTATCACAGACACGGCATCAGCTATACACTGAAATCCGCCACAAATTTTCTGTGTGTTAGCAAACCCTGTCATAGATACCTGACGATTTCGAGTCAGACAATATCGCTTTTGTAATGAGCCTCGCTTGTAGTTATCCTTACACCTAACTGCAAGAAACACTAAACAATACCACATGTAAACTCTATATTTAGGAATTAAATACTGTCGACATAAATAGGAAACGAGGATGATGTACAGTTCGACTGATATTTAGTGTCTGTGAGCTGCAGGGAAAAGAATGATTGAATCAAGCACGTTTAATAGGTTGAATCGAGGTTTCGTATGCTAATAGACGGCTATCAAAATATTAATGCGTGAAGAACATAACTGCCACCGGCACATCTTAGCAAAAGATCTGGTAGGGGGTCGAGAAATTTCAGGCCGTATGTAAAATCGGTAAGTGACTGAGGATTTCGTTCAGTTCCTTGTTGACCAGTCTGGAGCGGCAGTTGAAGATAGCAAAACCAAAACCTAAGCTTTAAATTTCACGTTTAAGACATCGTTCACGCATGACAACCGTACAAACATGCAGCCTCTTGACCTTCGTACAGACCCTCGTATGGATGACATATACCTGACATAGGTAAGGAACTTAAAGATTTGAGAAACAAACAAATCATCTGGTCCGTATGGCGTCACCGTTCGATTTTATAAGGAGTACTCTAGGGCACTGGTCTGTTACCCAGTCCGCATTTATCGTGAATCTCTCTCTCTCTCTCTCTCTCTCTCTCTCTCTCTCTCTCTCTCTCTCTCTCTCTCTCTATCTTGTCCAACACAAAGTCGCAAACGACTGGGAAAAAAGACAAAAGCGTGGGCGACTCCAGTATACAAGTAAGATGAAGGAATGGACCGGCAAAATTACAAACCTATGTCCCTAACTCCGGTTTGCTGCAGAATCTCTGTAGACATTCCCGGTTCGAATATAATAAACTTTCTTGAAGCTAAGCTGTTTATATTCGCGAATCAGCATGGTTTTGGAAAATATCACTCGTGCGAAATACAGCATGCCCTTATTCCACATGATATATCGAGAACTACGAACGAAGAGTAACAGGTAGAATCCCTATTTCTAGATTTCCGGAAAGTATTTGATACGGTGTCCTACCGCATGCTGTCAACGAAGGCACGAGCATATGGAATAAGTTCAGAGATGCGTGAGTGGCTGTATCCAATATGTTGTCCTCGACGGCGAGTGTTCATCAGAGACAAGGGAATCATCAGTAGTGCCACAGGGCCAACACTGTTCACTTTAAAAATAAATCATTTGGCTGGCGACAGTCTGCTGCTATTGTTTGCTGATGATGCTGTGATGTACGGTCAGGTATCGAAGTTGAGTGACTGATTGTAGGAAGATGCAAGATGACAAAGTTTCCAGTTGATGTGGTCAATAGGATCTAACCCTAATTGTGGAAAGAATGTAAGTTATTGTGGATGAGTAGGAAGAATAAGCCTGTAATGTTCGGACACAGTATTACCAGTGTCCAGTTGACACAGTCAAGTCGTTTAAATATCCTGGCGTAACGTCGCAAAACGATATGAGGTGGAACAATGCTGCGGTCGATTTCGGTTTATTGGTTGAATTTTAGGAAAGAGCGGTTCACCTGTAAAGGACATCGCGTACAGGATGCAGGTGCTACCTATTCTTGAGTGCTGCTCGAGTGTTTAGGATCTGTACGATACCAGATTGAAGGAGGATATCGAAGCAATTCAGAGGAGGGCTGGTAGATTTGTTACCTCTAGGTTCGAACAAAACGCAAGTGTTACTGAAATTCTTCGGGAACTGAACTGCCAGTCCCTGGAGGGCTGCGTTGTTTTCTGGAAACGCTGTGAAGAGAATTTAGGGAAGCGGCATTTGAACATGAATGTCAAATGATTCTATTTTCATCAACATATATCACGCGTAAGGACCACGAAGACAAGATACGGGAAATTAGAGCTCATATGAATGCGTACAGACAGTCGTTCTTCCCTCGCTCTATTTGCGAGTGGAACAGGGTACCCGCAACCATGCACCTTACGATGGTTTGTTGAGTATCTTTGTAGATTTAGCTGAATCAGAGAATTGAAGTAAAGATGTTTTAATATTTATCATACATGGGGTCTGTAGTGTCGGTAGCTGGGCCGACACCGTGACGTGGATGGCTGAAAATGAAAGCTAGACTAACGCTGTAGCCGATAGTGCACGCACGGCAATAAGCATACGGGCGTGAAGTCTGGAACATAAAAACTTATGAATGAATAAGAAGAAAAGTATGTAGATGCTTTTTACTTAACTTTTAATAATTCCTTGGAATACATCTCTCTTGATTACTCGTAGCTATAGGCACTGCTACAGATGGCTCCTTGTTAGTTCGTAGCCATTTACTTAGCTGATGGCTATTATGTCTCTCGGCTAATGAGAGAGAAAGGCTTCGTACAACTGGGCGATAGCTAGGTTCTCGTACAACTGGGCGATAGCTAGGTTCGCGTACAACTGGGGTCGAGTCCACTCTCGTATCACGAGACCTGCCTTGGTGGTGGCGCTAGGTCTGCGATCACAGTGGCGACACGCGGGTCCGACATGTACTACATGGACCGCGGCCGATTTAAACTACCACCTAGCAAGTGTGGTGTCTGGCGGTGACACCACATTCCTCCCCCGCAAATCGGCGAACGGTCGTGTAATAAGGCTTCCGCCCGCCGTGGGGAGGACCACATGTTGACGTATGCGATGAGGTGGGGAGCCTAACAACAGGCGAGGCTGTGCCACCCGCACCCGGCCATCCGGTCCGAGGGGAGCTAGGAAACGCCTGCAAAACTAGTCCAGGGTGCACGTCAACATGCGGTGTATGCGCCCGTAAAGAAACATGAGGGGCCGAAGTGTCGACCTCCATTGCGTCGGGGTAGCCGACGCGCGATGACGGCATGTGGTCCGGAGCGGGCGGGCGTTCCATGGCGGAGGACAGCTGGTCACGGGAAGCGATCGGCGGCGCGTGACCCTGGGAGGCGCTTGGCGGCTGCAACGAAGCGTCGAATGCGGTCGGCGGCGGCGGCGGCTGCTGCAGCTGCTGCTGCTGCGGCGGCGGCGGCGCGTCGCCATGGGGCAAAATGGAAGGCATCGTCGGTAACACCTGGGGATGAGGCGAGCCAGTAGATGGGTCCCCAGGGCGCTGACCGGACGGCACCGTCGCTGAAAGCAGACGGGGAGCGGCAGAACCCGAGCGACGACAGAGGCGCAGCTGATTGAGATGCCGACGCACCTCACCAGAGGCCCCCAAAACCAAATACATCGCGCGGCCGAGGCAGCGAAGAATGCGCCCTGCGAGCCAACGCCGTGAACCGCGATAGTTACGATACAATACAACGTCGCCTGGAGCAAAAGCAGGAGTCTGCCGCTGCGCAGGAACCTGATGCGGCGGATGCAGCAAAGACATCAAGGTGCGATGAGGACGACCGTGGAGCAACTCAGCCGGCGAGCGACCATCTCGGGGCTGAGAGCGATACGAAGACAAAAAGAGCAACATTGCGTCCTCCCGAGAATGCGACTCTGTCAATTTCAACATCTGTGACTTGAAAGTCCGGACCAATCGTTCAGCGGCACCGTTGGACTGAGGCGAAAACGGCGCGGATGTCAGATGTTGAATACCATTGGCCTGGCAGAATGACTGAAATTCTGCGGACATGAATTGTGGGCCATTGTCGGAAACAATAGTCTGCGGAAGACCTTCAATGCAAAAGATAGCAGACAACGCTTGGATGGTGGCGGAGGACGTCGTGGAAGACATCCGGACAACAAAAGGAAAATTACTGAAGGCGTCGACCAGAACCAACCATCGAGCATTCCAGAATGGACCAGCAAAATCAATGTGCAAGCGTTGCCAAGGGGAAGTGGCTTTTGGCCACGCAAAGGCTTTCCGCGGCGGTGCGGATTGTTGTTCGGCACACGCCGGGCACGAAGAACACATATTCGTAATCGCAGCATCGATTCCGAACCAAGTACAGTGCTGACGAGCAAGTTGTTTCGTTCGCACTATACCCCAATGTCCTTGGTGAAGAAGCCGTAAAACAGAAGACTGTAACGAACGTGGGACCACGACTCTGGACTGATCATTATCAGAACGCAACAACAAAACACCACGTCGAACAAAAAGTCTCTCCTTGTGAGCAAAAAATCGGCGAACCAACGGATCCTCGATCCGAGACTTTGACAAAGGCCATTGCGTAGCAACAAAACGTAAAACAGTAGCAAGGACAGGGTCAGCAGCTGTGGCTGTAGCGACACGACGAAAATCAATCGGAAACGATTCGACCACGTCATCGGTTTCCGAATCAATGAACATGCAAGCAAGTTCGGAAGAATCGAATGCTTTATCCTCAGCAACAGGCAAACGGGACAACGCATCGGCGTTTCCGTGCTTAGCGGTGGACCGATACAAGATATCGTAGCGGTACTGCGAGAGGAAAATAGACCAGCGAATGAATTTCTGCGCTGTACGTGGAGGTACAGGCTTGGTCGGATGAAAAAGCGATGTCAAAGGTTTGTGGTCTGTGATGATGGTAAAGTGACGACCATACAAGAAATCATGGAACTTAGTAACACCAAACACGAGAGCCAAAGCTTCTTTCTCGATCTGTGAATAATTTCTTTGCGCAGACGAGAGCAATTTTGACGCAAAGGCAATAGGGCGATCATGGGAGCCAACTTTGTGCGCAAGCACAGCACCGATCCCGAAATCCGATGCATCTACCATCAACAAAAGGGGTTTCTGGGGATCGAATGGCGTAAGGCAAGTATTAGAAAGCAACGCCGATTTCAACTGGCGAAAGGCGCGTTCGCATTCCGTCGTCCAGACGAACGGAACACCTTTACGGCGTAAGCGATGAAGCGGAGCTGAAATGGAAGAGGCATTGCGCACATATTTATGGTAATAATTAATTTTACCCAACACACTCTGTAGCTGTTTCAGATTTTGAGGGGAAGGCAAATCTTGTATGGCACGGAGGTGCTCTGGACTTGGATGTATGCCTTGGGCATTAATGACATGTCCCAGGTATGGTAAGTCACGAGCAAAAAACACACATTTGTCCTTCCTCAAGCGAAGACCATTTTGCCGCAAGACCTGAAATAATGTTCGTAAATTCGCAAGATGATCTTCTTCTGTCTGTCCGGAGATCACTATATCGTCCAAATAGTTTGCTGCAGTAGGGACCGACGCACAAATAGTTTGTAAATATTGCTGAAACAAGGCAGGGGCGGATGCACACCCGAATGGCAGTCTTTTGAAGCGGTACAATCCAAGATGCGTGTTAACCACCAATACGCGCTGGGATTCGTCGTCCACCGGAATTTGCAAGTACGCATCGGCTAGGTCCAACTTTGAAAAATATTTTCCCGGGCACAGTTTAGCAAAAAGATCTTCCGGGCGGGGCAAAGGAAAAGTAGCAGTCACTAGCTGTGGATTCACTGTGGCCTTGAAGTCCACGCAAAGTCTCAATTTTCCGGAAGGTTTTGGCAAAATGACTAAGGGTGAGGCCCAGAGAGAAGCTTGCACACGCTCAATTACACCCTGTGATTCGAGATCGTGTAACGTTCTTGCGACCTCATCACGCAATGCGTGGGGAACATTGCGCGCCCTGAAAAATTTCGGTTGCGCGTTTACCTTCAGTTCTAAATGTGCTTCATAGTTTTTAGCGCAACCTAAGCCCGGTGCAAAAATGTCGGCAAATTCGTCACACAGCCGAGAAACACTGTCTGTAGGCACAGTCTGATTCACAGATAGGACCTGATTTACAATAGACATGTTAAACAACTTAAATAAATCTAGACCAAATAAGTTCACTGCAGAAGAAGAACGAAGAACGTAAAATGACACATGTTTTGTTTGTCCCTTGAATGTTGCAAGAAGGCTGCACTGTCCTAACACAGGAATTTTCTGTCCGGAATATGTAGTGAGCTTAACATTTGCGGAACGCAACGGAGGTTTGGCCAGTTGTTTGTACGTGTCGTGATTGAGCAATGAAACTGCAGCTCCGGTATCGAGCTGGAATGGTATCACTTTGCCTTCAAATTCTAAGTCCACAAAAAGTTTATTGTTCTGCTGACGACAAGAGCGACTGTTTTGTGCAATTGGAACAGACACTGGTACAGAATCACTTGCTAATTGACGTGATTTCCGGCGACGTCGACGCACAGTTTTTGTGGGACGATCACAGTCACTGTTAGAGAAAGTGTCACTGGACGAAGTGGAATTAACGACATGAATGTCCATAGGCGAAGGTCCACGAGCCTGAGTGTCCTTGGTTCGATTCCGGCGCGAAGCAAAGGGCCTGGAATGATCGTGATTGTCTGATCTGAGCTTTTTCTGGCAAACACTTTGAACATGTCCTTTCTTATTGCAGAAAAAGCAAATAGCTTGGCGTGACGGGCAATGTTCACGCGAATGTCTAGTAGCACACCGCGGGCATGATTTCACTGCATTTGCGGGCTGGCGCGGCACACCCGGCTTAGCACGCGGCGGTCGCTGTGTCGCCGTGCGCAAGGCCCGGTTACCGGGCCGCGCAGTGCGTCCAGCGGGCCGGTTAATGTTACACACGGCTGGCGAAGTTTCAAAAGATTCCTGAGCACAGTCCAGTGTGTCCTGTCTATCCAATATGTCTATCACTTGTTGAAGGGAGGGATTAACTAGTTTCAATATTTGCTCCCGTATGCGAACATCAGAAACGTTCTGTGCAATAGCATCACGCACCATTGTATCTGAATAAGAAAGACCACAGTCACATTCAAAGGCACAGTCCCTAGTAAGTCCTTGCAATGTTGCTACCCACTCCCTATTAGTTTGACCGGCCGTACGTTTTGTACGAAAAAACGTATACCGTTTTGCAACCACATTAACTGTTTCTTTGAAATAGGCATCTAATGCAGACAAAATTTCCTCGTACGACAAAGTTGCTACGTCGCGGCGGGGAAACAATTTCACTATCACACGGTATGTGGACACACCGACACAAGAAAGCAAAAACGGCTGCCGCTCATTACCTTGAATTCTGTAGGCAGCAAGGTGGAAGGCGAACTGACGAGACCACTCTTGCCAGGTCTCGTGGTTCGGGTCGTAGTGCCTAAAAGGCGGTGCAACGGCAGGTTGTGGCTGCGGTAGCGGTGAAGCGGCTGCGGCCGCATCGGTGTGCAGCGCACGTTGACCCTGGACGAGCTGTCCAAGGGCATCCAGTAACGCCTGCGTCTGCTGATTCTGCAAGCGATAAAATTCGGACAGTACATCTGGAGATGGTGGCGAAGCCATGACACAATAATGTAAGCAATCAGAAATAAATGTAAGCAATCAGAAAAAGGTCCTTATCCCATCCTCGTCGCCAATAATTGTAGTGTCGGTAGCTGGGCCGACACCGTGACGTGGATGGCTGAAAATGAAAGCTAGACTAACGCTGTAGCCGATAGTGCACGCACGGCAATAAGCATACGGGCGTGAAGTCTGGAACATAAAAACTTATGAATGAATAAGAAGAAAAGTATGTAGATGCTTTTTACTTAACTTTTAATAATTCCTTGGAATACATCTCTCTTGATTACTCGTAGCTATAGGCACTGCTACAGATGGCTCCTTGTTAGTTCGTAGCCATTTACTTAGCTGATGGCTATTATGTCTCTCGGCTAATGAGAGAGAAAGGCTTCGTACAACTGGGCGATAGCTAGGTTCTCGTACAACTGGGCGATAGCTAGGTTCGCGTACAACTGGGGTCGAGTCCACTCTCGTATCACGAGACCTGCCTTGGTGGTGGCGCTAGGTCTGCGATCACAGTGGCGACACGCGGGTCCGACATGTACTACATGGACCGCGGCCGATTTAAACTACCACCTAGCAAGTGTGGTGTCTGGCGGTGACACCACAGGGTCTCCTGAACTTAAATAATTAGAAACATACATTGCTATTGACATGCACAAAGAAAACAAAAACTGTGATATTACATTCTCTATAATGCCTTAAAAACTACAATACGTGAAAATAGGAAATTCTTCCGTCTCGCACTTATCTGATATTGGCACCAACACCGATCAGGTGCTGTGACTGAAATGACACACAAAAGTGACAACAGAAACAGTGAAATCGAAACCGTGGGATGGCTATGTTTACTTGATTCATGTGTACTACCGCAAACATACCAGGCAGTTACAGAGCATCATCCGTTAGGTCGATGAAGTATTAGCGCTGTAAAAATTAAATACCGCAGTAACGAATGCGTCCAGGGCAGCAAACGCACCCTTTACTACCGTCATTTTTCGCTTACTTTTCTATAACATCTACGTCTACATCTACATGGATACTCTGCAAATCACATTTAAGAGCCTGGCAGAGGGTTCATCTAACCACCTTCACATTCTCTGCCTCGTGGTGACTGGGTGTTGTGTGATGTCCTTAGGTTAGTTAGGTTTAAGTACTTCTAAGTTCCAGGGGACTGATGACCATAGATGTTAAGTCCTATAGTGCTCAGAGCCATAACCACCTTCACAATTCTCTATTATTCCAATCTCATATAGCGCGCGGAAAGAACGAACACCTATATCTTTCCGTACGAACTCTGATTTCCCTTATTTTATCGTGGTGATCGTTTCTCCCTATGTAGGTCAGTGTCAACAACATGTTTTCGCATTCGGAGGAGAAAGGTGGTGATTGGAATTTCGTGAGAAGATTCCGTCACAACGAAAAACGCCTTTCCTTTAATGATGTCCAGCCCAAATGCTGTATCATTTCAGTGACACACTCTCCCATATTTCGCCATAATACAAAACGTTCTGCCCTTCTTTGAACTTTTTCGATGTACTCCGTCATTCCTATCTGGATCCCACAAAGCGCAGCAGTATTCTAAAAGAGGACGGTCAAGCGTAGTGTAGGCGGTCTCCTTAGTGGATCTGTTACATTTTCTAAGTATCCTGCCACTAAAAACGCAGTCTTTGGTTAGCCCTCCCGACAACATTTTATATGTGTTCCTTCCAATTCAAGTTGTTCGTAATTGCAGTACCTAGGTATTTTGGTGAATTTACGGCTTTTAGATTAGACTGATTTATCGTGTAACCGAATTTTAACGAATTAATTTTAGCACTCATGTGGATGACCTCACACTTTTCGTTATATAGGTTCAACTGCCACTTTTCGCACCATTCAGATATCTTTTCTAAATCATTTTGGAATTTGTTTTGATCTTCTGATGACTTTAATAGTCGATTAACGACAGCGTCATCTGCAAACAACCTAAGACGGCTGCTCAGATTGTCTCCCAAATCGCTTATATAGATAACGAGCAGCATTGAGCCTATAACACTACCTTGGGGAACGTCAGAAATCACTTCCGTTTTACTCGATGACTTTCCTTCAGTTACTAGTAACTGTGACCTCTCTGACAGGAAACCGCAAATCCAGTCAAATAACAGACCATATTCCATAAGAATGCAATTTCACTACAAGCCGCTTGTGTGGTACAGTGTCAAAACCCTTCCGGAAATCCAGAAATACGGAATCAATCTGAAATCCCTTGTCAGTGGCACTTAACACTTCATGTGAATAAAGAGCTAGTTGTGTTTCACAGGAACAATGTTTTGTAAACTCATGTTGAAATGGTTCAAAATGGCTCTGAGCACTATGCGACTCAACTTCTGAGGTCATCAGTCGCCTAGAACTTAGAACTAATTAAACCTAACTAACCTAAGGACATCACACACATCCATGCCCGAGGCAGGATTCGAACCTGTGACCGTAGCGGTCACGCGGTTCCAGACTGAAGCGCCTTTAACCGCACGACCACATCGGCCGGCAAACTCATGTTGACTGTGTGTCAATAGACAGTTTTCTTCGAGGTGATTCATAATGTTTGAACACAATATATGTTCCAAAATCTTGCTGCATATCGACGTTAACGATATGGGCCTGTAATTTAGTGGATTACTCCTACTAGCTTTCTTAAATATTGGTGTGACCTGTGCGTTTTTCCAGTCTTTGGGTACGGATCTTTCGTCGAGAGAACGGTTGTATATGATTGTTAAGTATGGAGCTAATGCATCAGCATACTCCGGAAGGAACCTAATTGGTATGTGGACCAGAAGACTTGCTTTTATTAAGTGATTGAAGTTGCTTCTCTACTCCGAGGATATTTACTTCTGCGTTACTCATGTTGACAGCTGTTCTCGATTCGAATTCGGGAATATTTATTTCGTCTTCTTTTGTGAAGGCATTTCGGAAGGCTGTATTTAGTAACTCTACTTTGGCAGCACTGTCTTCGATAGTATCTCCATTGCTGTAACGCAGAGAAGGCATTGACTGTTTCTTGCCGCAAACATACTTCACATAGACCAGAATCACTTTTGATTTTCTGCCAGATTTTGAGACAGAGCTTCGTTGTGGAAACTGTTATAAGCATCTCGCATTGAAGACCGCGCTAAATTTCGAGCTCCTGTAAATGGTCGACAATCTTGGGGATTTTGCGTCTTTTTAAATTTGGCATGTTTGGCTTTGTGTTCATTTACCTCCGGTCTCTCAAAATCTGAAGTACGTCTCCAATTTTCAGTTCCTTTACTTTCTCTGTTATACGAAAAAATATACTTGTTTTAGCTATGTCTTGATTAAGAAGAGTAGTGGGATGAACTGAAAGACGAAGGCCTACAGATGCACAATTTCTGTGTAGACGAGGTAATAGAGATGGCGTAGGTATAGAGATGGCATAGAAGTGACACTGGTCTGTAACTTTTGGGATCCTTTATCTCCTTGCCAGGTTTTAGTAAAGCCACCACTCTCGCCTGCCGCCATAGTTTTGGAATATTCAGCTCTTTAATACAGGTGTTCATCATTTGCAGTAACTAGTTTCGAACTTTGGGCCCAAACTGTTTTATCTGTTCCGTTCTAAGGTGATCAGTTCCAGCGGCCTTATTCAGTTTCATACTCTGAATGGCGTCTTCCAGTTCGGTTGCTGTGAATGAAGCATTGGGGAGTCCGTAATCTTTTTGTTCTTGGGGTATAACTCTTTCCATTTCTCTTTTCCCTTTGGTTTTCCCATTCTTCAGAAGTTGGCTAGCAATCTGATTTGCTGTTACCCCGTTGTTCTTCTGCTGGTGGTCAGTTAGATCGCCACTTAAGTTTTTCAGTAATTTCCATGCACGTCTGCTGTTCTGTTTCATGTCAAGATTCTCGACTAGTTTGCACCACCGTGATCTCCTATCCTCAGCAATAGCCTGCATTAGTTCCTCCCCAGCCTCCATCGTATCTTCGCTGAAGGGGTCCTGAGTGAAAAGCTTTTCGTACCTGTCAAGTAATTCCTTGCTGCTGGCGGTCAGACCCTGGATGTACTGGGTACGGCAACCCCTTGGGATGTTTTTCCTTGAGATCCTTTTCACAAGATCGATAAATCTACCATACTCATCTGGTCAAGGAGGGATTTTCTCAATTTCTTCATCCAATTGCTCTTTAAATTTCTGCCAGTCTGCCTTTTTGAAATTAAACCGTCTTCGGAAAGGCACCTGCTCTGGTTTAACCATGGCATTCACAACACAAATGACGGGTCTGTGTTGTGTACTTGGGATAGGTTCTTCAACAAGCTTCATGCACTGTGCTGCCAACTTCCTACTCACAAAGATGTTGTCATGATTATATCCCCTTCTCCATCTTCTGATGTTGACTGATGCTGGCTGTTTTGGGTCATGAATGAGTTGTAGGTCATTAGTGTCAGCCCAGGATTCAAGCTGTACACCATTCTCATCAGTCTCATTATATCCCCATGCTTGACCATGGCAGTTGAAATCGCCCATGACAAAATTATTATGGTCATATATAAAATTGTTGGGTTCATGGAAACAAAGTCCACATCTGGTGGTTTGTACACCGACGTCACAGAGAACTTCTTAGCGCGAATGGTAAGTACTTCAATGTTATTTACTTCTGTCATTGCGGCTGATGTTACGTTGAGCCCGGGTCTGATGAAAATCGCACTCCCATACTTGTCGTGAGGTCTTTCAATGGCCAAATCCATTGCTGCTATTTTACGTCTGTGGCTGGTGGCTCCCCGGTGTGTTTCCTGCACCTAAAATACGTCGCATTTATGCTTATAGCCCATGTCTGCTAATAAAACACTATTATGACTAGAGAATCCCTCAATATTTATCAAGATCGTCACAAGGGGTGGTCTTGATAAAGGCCGTTGCATCTTGATGTTAATTTGGTTTTGGACTTTAACTTGATCTGGTGTTAGAAGGATTAGCCGGTGAAATTTTTCACCGTTTCCAGGGTGCGCCCGATTGTGCCTGTCTTCAGTCTTTAGGCTCACAATCTTCTAGGCGGCTCCTTCTTTGTACCCCCACCTCTATAAGATACTGGAGCGGATGATTCTCAACCGGGTGGCAGAAACTATAGATGGAAAGCTCATAAAGGAACAAGCCGGTTTCAGACCGGGAAGATCTTGTTGTGGGCAAATACTTAATCTGACGCTACATATAGAAGATGGGTTTGAAAAAAAATTAATAACTGGAGCAGCTTTCATAGATCTTACTGCTGCGTACGACACGGTAAACCACAGAAAGCTATTGCGCAAATTATATCACCTCACAGGGGACTGTAGGTTGACGATGGTTATTGGTAGTCTTCTGCAGAATCGAAGATTTTATGTCTCCCTAAATGGTAAGAACAGTAGATGGCGACTGCAGAAGAATGGCTTACCACAAGGAAGTGTACTTTCTCCCATCCTTTATAATGTGTACACCAATGACCAACCTATACCTCAAGATGCAAGACTGTTCGTATATGCTGATGACACAGCTGTGATGGTCCAGGGGTCCAATTTTGATGCAACATCTGGAAATCTCTCTAGAGCGCTTGAAGAACTGGCTAAATACTACGACGCCAATTACCTCAAGCCAAACCCTGACAAAACCCAAGTATGCGCTTTCCATCTGCGCAATAGAGATGCTGGAGTTGAGCTCGACGTTACATGGCAAGGTAAGAAGCTAAAGCACTGTCCAACACCTAAATACCGTGGGGTTGTACGTGACAGAACGCTTTCCTTCAAGCAGCATTGCCAAAACACCAAGGCTAAAGTCTGCTCCAGGAATAACATCATCCGCAGGCTGACAAACTATGAATGGGGAGCTCAACCATCAGTACTGAGAACATCAGCACTTGCTCTGTGTGTTTCTGGAGCAGACTATGCAGCGCCAGTATGGGAAGCACCTGCACATGCTAAACAGGTTGATGTAAGTGTAAATGAGACAATGCGAATTGTTACAGGCTGTCTCAGACCCACACCAACGGGTAATTTGTACCTACTTGCTGGAATTGCCCCACCGAAGATCAGAAGGCAGGTAGCAGCAGACGCTGAGAGAACAACGAAAGAAACAGATTCTCGACACCCACTGAATGGGCACGTCACTCCGTAAATGGGAGAATGAACAAACCGCACTGCAGATAATACCAAAAGAGCAAATGGCACCTGGAAACAAACTTCCTCACACAGTGTGGAGAACACTAAATAGGCTGAGGGCTGGTGTACCCAGATGCAAAACTAATCTGTGCAAGTGGGGACTGCTGACTAACGATGACGACGTTCTTTGCGGATGCGGAGAGTTACAAGACGAGGCACATCTGCTCATGTGCCGACTACTGCCGGAGCCCTGCAGTTTTAGTGACCTGCTACAAGCCAACGACAAAGCCGTAGCGGTGGCTAACTATTGGAAAAATAAAATTTGATCTGGGCACGGAAAAGTAAGTAAATAGAAATAATATGGATGTTGATAATAATAATTCCGTTGATGTAATGAAAGATAAATTTAAATGATAAGCTCACGTAGCTCGAAATAATTTGAGGGTTGTAATTATGGTTTGACGAATTTGCAGTGAGGATTCCGTAATGCATATAATTTCGCGTCTGAGGTTGTATCACGTGATAAACTGCGGTCGTATTGCACCGTCATAACGGGAACGTAAATTGATGTGATCAGGTCCATTGAATCATTTGATTGAATTTCAATCACGAGCGATACTTGCCTTTACTAATATGTGTATCTAAGTGTTTCATCCTCGAAATTTATTTGAACCTTTTAATCACAGTGTGATATAAATGGAGTCAATAGGGAGCAGACAGCAGCTGGGTAGCATTATGGGTTGTGTATGCCGATGAATCCAATTGAACAGCGAGTGGTAAGAAAAATAGTTTCTTCCCATTTTTCAGTATTGATGACCAGGTCAGGCTTCGATGAAGATAGTTTAAGGCAATAATCTGCATTACCCGCGTTAAGGCACTCGAGAACTATCGCATGTAATGAACTGTAGTCATTCTGCTAACATAGAACATTCGCTAAGCAGCTTGCTAAGATGTCAAGAGCACAGAACTTGGATCACTTCCAAGATGGACTAGGGTGCTGATTGCGGTAGCTGGAAGTAGTATGCAGTGCACCATCAGTTGTTACTCGCTTTGGTGTTCGAATATTGCGATTCACACTGAGTGCAGCCAGTTACATGCGAGGTGATCAGTGTGTGTGTGTGTGTGTGTGTGTGTGTGTGTGTGTGTGTGTGTGTGTGTTTGTGTGTGCGCGCGCGCGCTTTGATTGCGAGCTAAGATGCATCGTGAAGTGTTAAAGTGATGTCTACTAACTTCGACTGGATTAATCACACACACACACACACACACACACACACACACACACACACACACACAATTACTGTGTCGATCTGACTGCTCATTCAAGCTACGTCTGTGACTCAAACCCAACCACTTATGAACACTGTAATGCACTTACCATAGGCCGCTTCCATCTCCTTCTCTTTGTCCTCAAAGTTAAATTCAGTGGCTTCATCCCATGGCTCCTCATCTGACAATGACATCCAAAAGGATGTATGCACTTAAATTTATTGAAACACTTGCATGATTGGAAATGTGCAGGAGTATTTTCAACAATATGGAAAGTATGCGAGATCATATTCTTATGTATTAATCACTGTATTGGTAACATTAAGAGTGAAATGGAGATTTCGCGGTTAAATGCAGAGGCGGGGGTGGATAGACGGAAACATTACATTTAAGGTCGCTGCGATAGCGAAGACTTGCTTGATGTCATGATAGAGGAACTAGCAGTCGATGTAGAAGAGATAGCGGTCCAGTACTGGAACCAGAAATTAAGAGAATTTTGGTGGACCGCCAGTCCATCATCATTTCTAAAATCATTGGGTGAAGTGACAGTAATTCGGCTATTCACCTTGGTGTGTAGAATGTATGAGTCAGACCACATATCAGTGTGACTTTCGGTAAAAAAAAAAAAAAATATCGTTCGCACAATCCCGAACACTGTAGGTGCTGACCGATTCGAGAATTACCTCACAATCAGCTTAACAGCACATGTATCCAAGTTGCTGGCGGGAATAATACACTTAAGAATGGAGAAGAAAATTGAGGATGTGTTAGATGACTATCAGTTTAACTTTAGGAAACGTAAAGACACCAGAGATACAACTCTGACATTGCGCGCGATAATGCACGCAAGTCTAAAGAAAAATCAGTATATGTTCATTGATTTTTTGACCTGGAAAAAAATAATAAGGGTGGACGATCAAAAACGAAGTATCTGGATTAAAAAGCTAATGTTCAATCTATACATCGAAGGAGATAAAAGAATGGTCCAGAGGTCGGATTAAAATTGAAGGTGAAAGTATATGAATTACATGATTTGCTGGCGGTAATGCCATCCTGAGTTAAAGTGAGAAGAATTCCATGATCCGCTAAATGGAATGAACAGCCCAAGGAGCATAGAATATGGATTGTGAGTAAAGCGAAGAAAGATGAAAGTAATGAGTAGTAGCAGAAATGACAGGAGCAAGAAACTTAAAATCAGGACTGACTGTCGCGAAGTAGAGGAAGTTAAACAATTCAACTACCTAGACATAGTAATAACCAATAATGGACGTTGCATGGAGGGCACCAAAAGTAAACTAGATCAGAAAAAAATTAAAAAGAATGCACTCACCAGCAAGCAGTTCCACCCCAGTTCTTCTTTTTCTTCCTCCTCTCATGGCAGGAAGAGCACCCCTGCGGATAGCAACAGGAAGTTAAACCACTGCACGTTTTTTTCTGTAATTATGTAATGTTGATTGAAGATGCCGCTACTAGGTTACTTGCCTCCAACAAACTCCACAGTATCTACTGTCGATACTGTTTCTCCTTCTTCCTCAGCTACACCCATCCATACATATGTATGAATTGGTGCAACCTCCTCATCGAACTGGGCTGGAACAAAAATGAAAGAATCGCAATTACACCCTTTCGGGCTACATATGTATGAGGAGAAATAAATACACGGAACTGATGCTTCTTATGGAGAAAGAGTTACTTACAGCAAACTCTGGGACTCATGCTTACTTCCGTGTACTTCAGAACACAGACTGATTTCTGGTGAGTATGACGAGAATGGTGAGGATGGGAGTGAAGTGGGGGGTCGGGCAATCCCTACTGAACGAGATGCCCTGAAGTTAACCTACTAGCTGTGGTTGGGGATATCTGGTCTGGCTGAATTCATGGTTAACTTATATCACGTAGCTGAAAAATAGGCCATTTACACCAAACGAGAACTGATAATACTAATAGATAACTAATACACTGAATTTGATGAGAAGCGTACAATCAGGAAGCCTACATGTTGAACGAGAATCTCTGGTTGGGGGTCCTGAACCCCTCCCACTTAACGCGTTAGACCTGCTGTAATTGACGATGTTTGTACGGTTTTCAAGCGTGAACGACGTCTTAAACGTGAAATTTAAAGCTTAGATTTTGGTTTTGACATCTTCAACTGCCGCACCAGACTGGTCAACAAGGGACTGAATGGAATCCTTAGACTCGCTCACCGATTTTGCATACAGCCTAAATTTTCTCGGTACCCTACCAGATATTTTGCTAAGGTGTGACGGTGGGAGTTATGTGCTTCGCGCATTAATAATTTGCTAGCCATCTATTGGCATACGAAACCTCGATTCAATCTATTAAAGGTGCTTGATTCGGTCATTCTTTTCCCTGCAGCTTACAGACATCAAATATCAAATTATACATCATCGTCATTTCCCATTTATATCGACGGTATTTGATTCCTAAATATACAGCTTACATCTGGTAATCTTTAGTGCTCCTTGCAGTTGCGAGTACCGATAACTGCAAGCGACGTTCAATACAAAAGCGATATTGTCCGACTGAAATCGCCAGGTACCTATGATAGTGTCTGCTAATACACAGAAAATTCGTGGCGGATTACGGTGCATAACTGATGTTGTGTCTATGTGATGCATGGAACTAATTTCATTCTATTTTCATGTTATTGATATTTGTTTCAGAAGCTATACCCAATAGCCCACTGTCACCGTCACAACCACCACCAAGGTGGTACTCCTTGATGAGTACAAAAAAGATTGTCATGATGATGATGATGTAATACTGATGTATGAAGTAAAATATATCCAGAAAAAGCACTATATATATATATATATATATATATATATATATATATATATATATACATAGTGCTTTTTATATATATATATATATATATATATATGCAGCAGGGTATACCACTGCAGCGGATTTGTCTTTGATGCTTTAGAAATACGCAATGTCATGCCTCTACAGCTGCTAATTTCATCATAACATGCACCATGAGTAAATGATACACTAGCAATGTCGCGGCCGAAGGTGCAAATGCAGTGATCGAATGTTTTGTACTTAAATTGCCAACAACCTTCGATAAATATATCAGTCAACTGCACAGCTTCGTTCCGTCTATTTCAGTTACGACCAGCGTTCCACCCAACTATATATCCTCAATTTACACTATAACTTTGAAGCCACTAGCTGATCTCCATGGCAGCACCAATATCCCTCTCTCTGTTATACTATGTACTGGGGATGTAGTAAGAGTCTCTTAACCAACAGATCGATGTTGTAATAAGATAGTGAATTTAACTGCATATATACCCTCTCAAAAGTAACCGAAAGTATAGTACCCGTCGGATTCCGTTTCAGAAGACTCATCCTTCATTCAGTTTTATCTCGTTTGATTTCCATACAGCTCAGGAATAACTCCATCCTTAGGTTGAAGAAGTTCGCTCGTTCTATTTCAGTAGGAGTGCAGTGTCACGTTGATGTAGTGAGTCAGGCTGGTACAGTACATGAGCATGCTCATTCCAGTCTAAGTTAGTAAACAATGCTTTAGCGCTTTTCAATACATTTTAGATATCCATCAACCCACACACAGTGATCATTAACCATGTAATTGACTTTCGTTTGATGAACAGTCCTTAACCATCGAATTCGTCTGATCTGATTACCCTGTTCTGGTTGGGAGCTACTATCTGTGCGATGTTAGTTACAGCACTTGGTTGGCAATACGGTGCACATTGTGTTCAGCGTCCACATCATGTAGGGTCAGACACTTGTGTTTTGCAATAGTAATTTGTGGGAGTCTTGTTGTAACACCAGACAACTACTACACCGTTACTGTGGAAGATGAGATTAACTGCATACGCCATTACTTTTGGATAGCTGTTGGAACTGCTGCGATGTCTTCCACAGTTTTGTTGATGAGAAACATTGCTTCAGTGTTTAATTTCTACCAGTCTGTGTTGCAGTAGCTGCATAGTTTATGTCATTCGATGTCCAGCTATCTGGGAGAGCCAGAGGATAGAAACGTGTTTATGCCAGTTTAGCAGCACCTGACACAGATGTTTAAGACATGGTAGGGTAAAACAAACTGTATGGCAGTGTACCCTGACTGGGGGTGTTACATCCGAAAAAATAACGTATTTAATTGCTTATGAAGGAACTATACAGGAACCCTCCTGTGTGATTGATAATCTCTTGGATATGAACCTCCTACAGTACAGGCAATGAAACTTTACGCCAGTCTTTGGAAGCGGCTTTGTTCACGGGCCATGTGCTCCAATGAACCAATACCTCTATATTTAATAGGATTTCAGCATATGTTTGAGTGACAGATATCGATACAGACAGATATCTCCTTCGGACTACCTGTATGTAGTTTGGAGATGTGCCTCAATGCAGTAGCAAACACTTTGTCCTTCTTCCATGTCGTGTATCATATGTAGTCTTCCTAATTCTCCCAACAAGTAACACAACCAGTATCTCTTCTACTATATCGTGTTGTATAGGAAAGTTTCGTTTGGCGCTGGCCTTACACGTTTGGCAGAGCTATGCACCATGTTCCCATTTCCAACGAGTGGTAAACAAGCGCTCCTGTTGCGTTAATTCAGCTTGTCCTGTTTCCCCACAGGATGCAGAAGGTCTTAGATATAGTGCTCTCCGACTTCCGTACAGGTGGGGCTTAAATTGGGACGATGACATAGACAAAGCTGCAGGGACGGCAGGGCAGAGACTTAGGAGCAGCTAAAAGATGCAGAGAGACGGTCGAAAAAACAGCACTGGAGTTCTTGGTGTATGGGATCCTTAGCAGATAAGTTCGTAAAAGAGAAAAGGTGGCGCAATACGAGATACGAGAGTGGCATGAATATGATTCAACAGTGGCTGTAACCATTAAACACGTCTCTACTTTTATGTCTGCCTGGAGTGGCAAACATAAGATGGAATTGGTAGCAGGACGTGACCGGGGTGTGACGCAAGATCTGATGGCCGACAAAAGATTAAAGTAAGGCGCCAGTGATCAGGAAGATTACTTATCTTTATTCTCCACACTGAAGCAGGCACCGTCTATTGCTCTCATAGCAAGTAGCTACGTAATTAAGTTCACGATACAAGTCACAAATCCACAGTGCAATCCAAATCGTAACAAAGTTCTAAGTCCAAGGTTGTCATATAAGATCTCTACAATAACACTTCGATATTAACACAGCTAGCGAGCAAGAGCGATTCGCCGTGGCGTCAGGTCTGTGCTCCCGTTATATCTTGTGGCCATAGAGGGAGCTGCATCAAGATCCATAGAAATGCGCGACGTCTTCAGCCGGAGATAACGCTACGAACCTCCGGCGGCCGCAACGTGAAGCTAAGGCCGACCACCGCGCATGTGCGGCCGGGCTGAGCGACGGCAGGGCGCGTGTGATTCGGTTAGGTCCGCGGACATAGCATCTAAACAAGGTGCAATGCAAGTACGCGGTAGAATGGATAGACTTGATTCCAAATGGCAGGCAGCGTCTTGTGTGTGCCTCTGTAGACTCAAGATCGCTTTTTATACATTGTGATGTTAACTTAGGCGTTATGATTGTGTTTTTTAATAGCGTGGTCCTTACACGAAATGTATGTTGTGGGCTGTAGGATCCCACTGAGGTCAGCCTCAGATGTCATTTATCAATACAGTTCCACAAAAAGAACATCGTGTTCCCCCCATGGATTCCTAGTTGTCCTACTTGGCGAGTGTAACCCGATTAACCTGATTGCAGAAAAATAATTATTCACCGCACAAAGGGAATCTCATGATCAATTTCATTAATTAACTTATCAAGTTAATATTAATTGTATGGTATGTGGAAGAGATGGCTAGGTTGCCACGGAATAAATCTTAACAGGCATTTCTTTTTTTTTTTTTCGTTGCGGCAATATATTTTAATTAAATTTGTCTCCCTCCTACACAGGGCCAGACAGGCTCTCACTATTTGTTTCATAAACGCGAGTATGATACATCATCCCATTGGTTAAAGGGGACCTCAAAGGCATGCCACGTATCGCAAATGGCACAAAGGGGGCGCATCTGCTGTGAGTGATCGCCAGACACAGCCACTCTGTTCCCAGAGGGCGGTACGTGGGGCTCTGCCGGTATATTTTAGACGAACTGTTGCACTTGAGGCGACTGTCCCTTTAGTTGACTATACACACTTTGGTGCAGGCCTAGGAGCATCGCCCCAAGGTGGCATCCAGATGGTGGAGAGCTGAGTGCGGCCAGTTAGCTGGACCATCCTCCAGAATTTCGCTACTTTTAACTGATTGCAAGGAAGAGTAGTTGACTTTAAATGACAGTGTTTTCCGTCACGGAACGAGAGGCCTGTTGGATGCGTTGGGGGCCCGCCTTGTCTGTGTCGGGTTACCTCCGCAGGTGTGCCCTGCACATCGAGGAGAACGCACCTTCAACTACTACCACCTCTGCAGACTTTTCGGATGACGATTTTCCCCAGTACATGTGCTGCATCATGACCCATTCATTACAGTTGCTGGTATTTTCACGACAATTTCGAAGTGTAATTAGAACTGTGATGCACTTTTTCCATCAGCGATGGTATCGTGTATTGCTTTGTTTACCTGGGCTGTGGGTGGTTTTTGAGCAGGCGTCTGTAGCGAACTCTGGTGTCAAACAGCGATAGATACTATATAATTACAGGTAATACTCTTTTTAAACTCCTCTCTGTCCTACACCAGCATCACGTCAGTCGAACATATTTCCTGCCAAAAATAAGGAAGATAGTGCCTTACACCTCAGCCTTTTTCCCAGGAGCTTGTAGGTGTAGAGTGGAGATTGAGTGTGTCTGTCGCTAGTTTCGATTGGTATTGCTAATTTTTTTCCCAGTAGGATAACACCAGTTGTATCTCATTGTCAGTTTTTGCGTTGTGTTGCGATTTTATGGCGCCCTTGTGTAGCACTGTCCATATGGCTGTGTAATTAGGTCCGATCTTTGTGATTAATTATGTAATTAGGATCGATCTTTCCGTCAGTTTTCTGACCAAAAATAAATAAAGTTCACTAACTTAACCTTCCTCCCCCGCGTCTAGACAGTATCCATGTGTTAGGGGTGCACTTGGGCTTTCCATCCATTAGATCATGGTTCGAGTCCCGGAAAGGCACAGGCATTTTTAAATTGCCGTCACTTCTACGCGGCTTTGGTGGTTTAATTGTGTGGGAGGGGTGCACTTGGGCTTTCTGCCCAGGAGGACCAGGGCTCGAGTCCCATAAACTGAGATTCCAATTTTAATTTCCCGCCAATTCCCCCGTAGGGGGTGAGGTGGGATGCCAGCACAGCCCTGGGGCAAATAAATTTCCGCCTAAATTCGACGTTCTAGACAAAATTCTAAATTTCCACCAATAGGGTAGGTTGAGGAGGCTGGGGATGTGGAGTGGGGAGGGGGAGGAAGAGGCTGGGACACATTTGCAGGTGAAGAAAACACGTAAAGTCATCCAGTGGCAATGGTGGGACGGGGCTTGGCGGGGGCAGGGCGTGATTAATCGGTCATTTTATTTAATTTGTATATCAATTTCATATCAAAATTGCGCAGAAAACTGTTTATACTACAACTACCAATATGGAGTTTCCGTCTGCAATATTTAAATATATTTTCTTAATGATAAAGAACTACAGTTTCGTAAAGAGAACTAAATAGTTCATACATCTGGTAATCACGTGCCAGCAACATGTATCTTTACATTTGTTTAAATCCTCAAGGTATTCTTATGTATTTTTGTCGGTAGTAGTTGTGATGTTGACTGTGGATAGTGTTCATGTTTCGTTTACAGAAGCTATTTTTTTAATCTAAAACAGAGGCGTGAACTTGGCAAGTCCTTTAAGCTTTATTTTATCGCGTTGCTGTGATGGAAAGGGAACTTCATCTGCCTGCCTGTTTCTGATTTCCTGTCAGTTAATATTGACTCTCCATTTTTTTCAGGTAATCTCTTTCCTCTCTGTAGAGTTTTACATTTTGTATGTCCAGCTTTCATCATGAAATATCAAAATAATGCAGGGAAAAAGTTCTTTGTCAGACTTTAACGTCAAAATTACTGATTTAGAATGAAAAGGCAAATATTTTTAGGGTTTTGATTTTTGTAGCCTTGTTTCATTAATTCTGTTTAGATGAGAGAAGCTGTCACGCACGAATGAGTGGCCAGACGTAGGTTTTCTCCACACGAGAAAATTACAGATGAGTGGCTTTTGATAAAATTTTGCGACTCTTTCCTCTGACGAGACAAATCATGTAGTGTAGTTTTATTTTGTGGACATTCGCTTAGAAAATTATTTCCCTGTGCGCTGTTACAAGTTTGCGTAAACAGATAAAAAAGATGCTGACGGTATTTAAATAAGTCACCACTCAAATGCAATCTAACCTCTTCACTTCTGAGATTAAAAAAAAGCAGGAAATTTTTCTTTCGGTATTTTCCAGCAAGCTAATGAACAAGCACGACAAAAATACAAAAGAAATAAATTTTTGATGATTCGCTAAGGCTTTTTTATCCTCTTTTATAAATAAAAACGTTTTGTTCAGCAATTACTTATCTTATTTGAAACAGTAAACTGTATATGCTAATGCACACAGAAAACGGGATTCTGAATGTTAATATTTTTGAAACACATGACTTCCATAAAGATTCTAGTTGACTCTCTAAAACGGCATCATAAATGGAAGAAATAGCTCATCATAAAATTATTTCTGGCAAGAAATAATTTACTACCGACAGTAAATAAATGTTTATGCTGTGTTTTATGGTAAGTTTCAAAACAGTTAATTTTCACAATACACAAAATGCATTAGACATGTGACTCACCTTTCTCTTATATTGAAATTGAAGTCAGGTTTCCTGCATTTTGAGGCGTTCCTTGGCTAAACAAGTTTTGGTAGCTGACCAACTGAAATTTGTTGCAACACAGTTCTTCTTGGCTTTTAATTCACGTTTTCTACATCACCTACATCTTCACTACGAGAGTAATTCACTTTACAATGACGTTCTCTTCCCCCAGATATTGGAACGACATCTTACCATACTTATTGCTTACCTGTCAGTTTCACCAAGCTTAGCAGGACAATATTCAATCAAAAGCGAGAATTCATCATCTTCCCAGTCAGATAATTACCTATTCCCGTCTTTAAAACAGTTTCTCGTTCCTCATCAGTTAATATTTCATGCATTGCTGCAAAGTGTAGAAACAACAACTATTTCAGCATTCCATTATCGAAGACAAAATTTAATTTAGCGGATATGCATTGTGATCTGAGGTCCACGTACGAGGGCCTTCAGGAAATGGGTTATTCCACGCTAACGAACCAAATTTATACAAATATGACTCATTCTAAAAGTCTAGAATAGCCAACGTTAAGGCCAGCCGCTGTGACCTAGCGGTTCTAGGTCCATCGGTCTGGAACCGCGCGACCGCTACGGTCACAGCTTCGAAACCTTCCTCGGGCATGGATGTGTGTGATGTCCTTAAGTTAGTTAGGTGTAAGTATTTCTAAGTTCTAGGGGACTGATAACCTCAGATGTCAAGTCCCATAGTGCTCAGAGCCATTTTTCAGCCAGCGTTAGCTTCTCAGTCTAATTCTTAGGCAGATATGTTATTTACAAACCATTCCGATTTGTAGAAGTAACTATTTTCTGTATACGACCGGCTGTAAACTAACACACGAATCGTACATTACAAGTTGCTGCGGCCTAGTCTTAAAACTAAGAAGTAGAACGTCCACACACACATCCATAGCTCCATAAGCGGAAAAATACGTCTATTTACGAAGGGAAAAAAAGTCCGAATGTTAACACGTGTGGAAGAAGGGACCGAAGCGGTTGAGAATGAATGGATGATCTTTGATTCGTGGTACGGTATACTGTATAAACGTTGTTTCTATGGGCAACTAGAAACCGATGGTAACTGATGGTAACTAGAAACCGATGATCACAAAAATTGAGTCAATACTGAAATACATCTAACCGTACTATCAATGTTTAGGAATGATTTTTATAGCTGGCGCAGAGGTGCAAGCACCATGGATAAACTAAAGTTATACAATGAACTTTTCATTCTATTATAAAGAGGTAGCGGAATGAGCAGGAGGTTGCACTGGAAGCAGGCAGATGACAAAGGTGGGTATATAAAGAGAGCCGAATATTCACTGTGCCATGTAAACATGTGAGCATGTCCCGCCTACAGATGCAGTGGCACTTGCCTTTTCATTCTTCGGAGGCAGTGCAGTAGCTAGAAGGGGTGACTTTTTTGTCTGGAGTGCCTCTACACAAAAGGCGTATCTGTTGTTGGTCCATACTGTGAAGCTGCACATCGGCCGAACTGTCTGCAGCGGCCTCTTGAAAAGTAATCTCGTCTGCTCCAGTAGTCGGAGACAGCAATTCCCTCAGGAGTCGGAACACACGCTGTAAAAGAGACGTGGGTCGACTACGTCGAAGGCTCTTTTCCTCCATAACTTGCAAAAACGGTACGAAAGTGCGCACACGTGCGGAAAGCTCTTGCTATTCGTTCTCGCTACTTTCGTCTGATGTAGACTTAAGAGGACAACAAGTGCTGTACTCTGTCTCGCCTGTACTTGAGGTGCCTTGGTTCATTATCTTTCCACCTGGGAAACTGGTCTTGCCTTCAATAGCGAAGGTAAATGGGAAATGCAACAATAAGATACGTCTACTATATTTTGTAAAAAGCAGTAGGCGCATTTCATTATTTTTTCACTTATTTCATAGTCTCAACATGCCTACAATAGCCATTACGGCTACCATGAGAAAAATGGGGAAGACATCGTGATTTTCAAAACATTAATTGAGATAAACACTGTTCAGGTGGCTTATCGTCATGAGATGAAAGAGTTAGTATTCCTGACTGTTTACAGGCTTATATGAAGCGAACTGTGCATTTCTGCAGACATACGTTTCATTCAATGTGATTTCGAAACACGAACCGTACACTCGTATCTATACCATTACTCTTGCTGATTGAAGTCTAATACATAGGCTGTTACTGTGACTATATCCGTTTCAGTTTATTGTTTTTTCAATAATACATGGAACGACTGTTGCTCTAAAGATAGGACAAAGTATGTCTACGGTCATCATACACTAACTATAAAAAGTATCTCGAGACCCCAATGTAATGCGGAACTGACCACCAGATGCCACGATCCGTGGCCTTACCAATATAAAGGGAGACGGGGAAAATATTGTTAGTAGAAGCGATAATAGCAGCCTAGATCGGCTAGGAGAGCTCAGTGACTTCGAATGTGGACTAGTCGTTTAGATGTCACTTGACCGACATGTCCATCACTGGCGTTTCAACCCTCCTAGAGCTGCCCAGCATGACTGTTGGTGTTGTGGTTGTGAAATGGAAAAGCTTAGGGACAACCACTTCTCACCAAGACAAGCAGACCTAATGTACTGAAGAACAAGGGCAGTAATAAATCGCATGAAATCAGTGGAAGTAATCACTCTTGACTTCTAAAATGCTACCATAGTCCAGCTACCACAGTACCTGTGCGTAGGGAGTTGAAAAGAATTCAGTACAGTAGTCCGACAGCTCCCAACAAATCACTAGTCTCTGTAGTCAGTCCAAGCGACGCTTTAGGTGGTATAAAGAGCAACATCACTGGACAGTGGATGCCTGGGAATGCGTGATTTGGAATGATGACTCATACTATACTCTTTGGCAATCCGATTAACGGATTTGGGTTTCACGAATGACTGGAGAACATTACTTGCACACCGTATAGTGCCAACAGAGATGTGCGGAGGAGGAGGTGTAATGGTTAGGGTGAGTTCATCGTGTTAGAACGTGGCCTTCCTAATACACTTCAACCTCCGTCATCTGCGTGGTAATACCTGACACAGTCGCTCGCGCAGGAGACAGGGGTCATCTTCCACATAAACAGTCTACTTGGATACTATGAATCTTCTAAGGTCTGAAATAATTCGCGCAAAGTTTATAACTTGTTTTCCACCTAAACATTAAGGTATATTAACAAAGCAAATACTTATGTAAAGAACTTGATAAAGGTTATTTCAAGCAAGGGCCTAGCTGATATTCGTACCTGGTCTCCGGCCGCAACATAGCGTCATGTGGACACAATATTTCGGCGGTCCACCCGTCCGCCATTTTCTGATAAGTAAGCCGTCGCTCCAACGCCCCGGAACTGAAATCAAAGTGCAGCGTCGGCTCCTATGCGTCGTCCGTAGGTCCACCTCGCGTACACCAAAATATCTGCCGTCAAGCGCAAGGTTCGACAGCGCAGCGCACAGGTAGTTAAAATTCGCGCAAACGATAAACCGATACCAAATACTGTTGAAACATTTTGATGACCAAAACAAAGACCGTCGTTTTTTAAAGTCAAACAAAACAGGGTTCCAACACTTACTTACAGGATAGCATTTACCTATGGTTTTAATATTGTCAGATAACCGGATTTCCGTAGCTTCTTTCACTACAAAGTCTCAATAATGCGACGCAGGTGGAACCACTTGTGCTTCATGATGTAAGATTTTATCTCTTTCAGTAAGACAGTATTCCGCAACGGCATATTTTCTGACTGAAATAACCACGTGCGGCGATGGTTCTCTGCGCATCGATACTGGACATATCCCGCAACTTGTTTTTGGAGATGCATCGACGATACGTTTATGGTATGGCTACATGGGAGGCATGCTCTGGATTGTTCCCTAGATCATTTTAATTGTCTGTATCCCAAAATTAATCTCAGTATGGAAACTGAAAATGATTGAAAACTTCCATTTTTAGATGTCTTGGTCTACAGGAGGGATGATGGGACATTAGGACACAGTATTCATGGTAAGTCCACGCATGCGGACCAGTATCTTCATGCATCAAGTTATCTATCGTACCAATGCAAGGGGTCCTACGTACACTGCTAAAATGAGCTTGTTCCATCTCAGACGCAGATAGTTTGCTACGAGAACTGCATCACCTCATACCAATATTCAAGCAGAATAGTACCGACAGTGAGATTCATCGTGCTCTACAGACTGGAAGCGGATGATACAGACGAATCAGTGGCGTTCCTGCCATTCTCTGGAGGCTTATCTTGAAGAATAGAAACAAATTTTAAGAGATTTTGTATCAAAAAGTGTATTTCGTTTGCCAGCTAAGACTAGAGCGTTGTCTGGCTCAATTAAGGATGATTTGGGTTTGAGGAAGTCTAGTGTCTACAAAATTCGCTACCATTGCGGGGAAGCCTTTACTAGACAAACTATTCGTATGGTTCAGAACCAATGGGTGCAGAACATCGCCACATGCGATGATTTCAGCCAGAAAACTCTGCGGTTGCGGAACACTGTCTAACTGAAGGATCTAAAATGTGGTACGGTGAGACACAAGTGATTGCCCCTGCGTCGCATTATTGGGACTGTGTAGGGAGAGAACTCACTGACAGCTATCTAACAATATTATAAACAGAGATAAAGGGTATCCTTTAAGGAAGAGTTGACTCCCGGTTTTGTTTGACATTAAAATACAAAGGGCTTGTTTCGGTCGTCAAAAGGTGTCAACAATGTTTGATATCGATTTATCGTTTCCACGAGTTTTCACCACCGTTTCCCTGTCGTGCTAGAAGACAACTGCGGTGGACGTTCAGTGGGTGTACAAAGGAGCCTCTGCTGCGGTTTGATTTCAGCTACGGCGACTTAGTGGGTAGACTTACTCACCTGAAGATGGCGGCCTGGTGCGCCGCCTGAATATTGTGTCAAGATGACGTTATGTTGCGGCCGGAGACCCGATATAAATATCGTCAGCTACTAGGCCGGGAAAGGGTACGGAGCCACAACAAGGGCCTTACTGATAGGCACCCAGAAAGAGTAATCTGGAGGTAAAGTGTAAAAAAAACTGAAGGAGTGAACAAATTATTTAACTACATATTCCTCTCGTATGTCTTTCAGATGATAAATACGCGTCCTGTTAGTGATTGTAGAACACTATCTTCTAACATTTATGTTAAATAACACGTATGTAACGCTTTATAAAATTGGAAATATTACGCAAAGCATAAAGGGATATTATGGCATCAGAATGACGTGGAGATTCCGGCGTGGCACCTCTATGATGTGGCCTGGTGTTATGCTGTCACTCAAGTGAGAAGCTTGCTATTGGCTGGGCAGAGCACCAGTTTATACAGTAACAAAAAAATTCCGTGACTGAGATTGGGTGAAACGAACGACATAGTAGCTCATTTGTGTCAGCAGGAATACGCACGCAGGTCACGGCTCGCTGGCAGCGGTGGTCAGCAAGTGGGGGACACGGTAGACGGTCGGATGACTGGTGGCGCCGAACATTTGTGGATAATTATCATCAAACATGTTGTTTAGGAAGATTCTGGTGGTGTGGATCACAATGAGCAATCGTATCGGCAGTGTCTCTTGCCAGTTACATCAATTACTGCACTATAAAAGCAGTCTGATATCAGGGGTCTCAGTGAACAGTCCGGTCGGTGGTGGTTCTCTTCAGTTGTTGAGAACTCTCACTAAAGGTATTGTTCGCGATTGCATAGGTGGGGGTCGATCTGTAGTGCGTTCACGTATGTGCGTTGGAAGTAATTAAAGTGTCATCTGCGGACAATATCAGAAGTATTGATAACAACAGTGAACTATTATGTGATTAAAGGCACAAGCCTCATTTAATGACATTCTTTAAAGTAGTTTAACTGTGATGTTCTTCACTGCAGTCTAGGCAGTTAAGGATTTCCTCAAAATATCGCCAATACAGTGGTGACTCCGCCCTCTGTGTACGATCCCGCAACGGAGCGCTACACTGAAGTGAAGAGCCATCTCTGAAGGTGAAACTTTAGTGGGTTTCAGAAAACAAACGAGATATGACAGATTTGCATGTCTCTAACGACAGCCTCAAGGGTACTATTGCTTTGCCACAACTACAGGCCTGGCTGTGTCTTGCCAACGCAAGGAGGCTGTTATAATCTACGGGTTGTTTTATTTCCTGCTCTTCCACACGTATAACAACTGACACGAGATCGAGTTGCTTTTGCCGCCTGTTTCAGAATTTGTTGAGTGCCTAAAAGTAATTTATCCCTTCTTCAAATTTCATCTGGTCGGGTCTCATGAAGGGTCTCCATTAGTTTAACTTTTCGTGTGTCATCTCCAACAAGGTCCTATTTTTCTTTTTTGTCCACTATGACAGCCCTGCATAATTCTGTTGAGATCCGAAGATAGATGATTTGTTTTCCTGTTCATTTTCGGAATTTCTCTCTTGTGTTTTCTTATTATTTCGGCATATGTTAGTTCCATGGCCTGGAATTTTGGCGTGGAGACTTACATCAACCAAAGCAAGTACTTTTAATCTATAATTCGCCAGGAATATATTGCCTGCATTGGCAGTTTTCTTTAAACGCCTAAAGCCATTCGTCAAGAGTACGATGGTGTTGTTGTTTTCGTCTTCAGTCCAAAGACTGGTTTGATGCAGCTCTCCGTGCTACTCTGTCCTGTGCAAGCTTCTTCATCTCCGAGACACTGTCCATTACGTGCAACCTACATCCTTCTGAATCTGCTTAGTGCATTCATCTCTTGGTCTGCCTCTACGATTTTTACCCTTCCAAGCTACCCTCCAGAACTAAACTGGCGATCCCCTGATGCCTCAGAACGTGTCCTACCAAACGATCCGTTCTTCTAGTCAAGTTGTGCCACAAATTCCTCTTCTCCCCAATTCTATTCACTACTTCCTCTTTAGTTACGTGATCTACTCATCTAATCTTCAGCATTCTTATGTAGCGCCACATTTCGAAAGCTTCTATTCTCTTCTTCTCTAAACCATTTATCTTCCATGTTTCACATCCATACATGGTTGTACTCCACACAAATACTTTCAGAAGAAACTGTCTGACATTTAAATCAATACTCGATGTTAAAAAATTTCTCTTATTCAGAAACCCTTTTTTGCCATTGCCAGTCTACATTTTATATTCCCTCTACTTCGACCATCATCAGTTATTTTGCTCCCCAAATAGCACAACTCATCTACTACTTTTAGTGTCTCAGTTCCTAATCTAATTCTCTCAGCATCACGTGATTTAATTAGAGAACATTCCATTATCCTCGTTTTGCTTTTGTTCATCTTATATCCTCCTTTCAAGACACTGTCCATTACGTTCAACTGTTCTTGCAGGTCCTTTGCTGTCTCTGACAGAATTACAATGTCATCAGCAAACTTCAAAGTTTTTATTTCTTCTCCATGGATTTTAATTCCTACTCCAAAGTTTTCTTTTGTTTTCTTTACTGCTTGCTCAATATAGAGATTGAATAACATTGGGGATCGGCTACTACCATGTCTCACTCCCTTCCTAACCACTGCTTCCCTTCCGTGCCCCTCGACTCTTTATAACTGCCATCAGGTTTCTGTACAAATTGTAAATCGCCTCTCGCTCCCAGTATTTTATCCCTATCACCTTCAAAATTTGAAAGAGAGTATTCCAGTCAACATTGTCCAAAGCTTTGTCTAAATCTACATATGCTAAAAACGTAGGTTTACCTTTCCTTAATCTATCTTTTAAGAACAGTCGTAGGGCCAGAACTGTCTCGCGTGTTCCAACATTTCTACGGAATCCAAAATGACTTATTAAACTGATAGTTCAGTAATTTTCACATCCGTCAGGACCTGCTTTCTTTGGAATTGGAGTTATTATATTCTTCCTGAAGTCTGAGGGTATTTCGGCTTTCTCAAATATGTTGCACACCAGATGGTAGAGTGTTTTCCCAAGGCAATCAGCAGTTCTAACGGAATGCTGTCTACTCCCAGGGCCTTGTTTCTACTTATGCCTTTCAGTGCTTTGTCAAATTCTTCACACAGTATCATATCTCCCATCTCATCTTCATCTACGTCCTTTCCATAATATTGCCCTCAAGTACATCGCCTTGTATAGACTCCCTCTATACTCCATCCACCTTTCTGCTTTCCTTCTTTTGTTTGGGACTGGTTTTCCATCTGAGCTCTTGATATTCGTAAAGGTGTTTCTCTTTTCTCCAAAGGTCTCTTTAACTCTCCTGTAGGCAGTATCTATCTTACCCATAGTGATATATGCTTCTACATCCCTTCTTAGCCATTTGCACATCGTGTCGATCCCATTTTAGAGACGTTTGTAGTCCTTTTCACCTGGTTCATTATCTGCATTTTTATATTTTCTCCTTTCACCAATTAAAATCACTATGTCTTCCGTTACCCTAGGATTTCTACTAGCCCTCGTCTTTTTATCTCCTTGATTCTCTGCTGCCTTCACTATTTCATCTCTCAAAGCTAACCATTCTTCTTCTACTGTATTTCTTTCCCCTGTTCTTGTCAATCGTTCTCTGGAATTCTCTGCAACCTCTGGTTCATTCAGTTTATCCAGGTCCCATCTCCTTAAATTCCCACTTTCTTGCAGTTTTTTCAGTTTTAATCTACAGTTCATAACCAATAAAATGTGGGCAGAGTGCACATCTTCCCCTGGAAATACCTTACAATTAAAAACCTGGTTCCTAAATCCCTATCTTACCATTATATAATCAATCTGAAACCTTCCAGTGTCTACAAGCCTCGTCCATGCAAACGAACTTCTTTCATGATTCTTAAATCAAGTGTCACTTACAATTAGGATATGCTCCGTGCAGAATTGTACCAAGCGGCTCCCTCTTTCATTCATTACCCCCAGGCCATAATCACTTAGTACTTTTCCTTCTCTTGCTTTTCCTACTATCGAATTCCATTACCGCATGGCTATTAAATTTTCGTCTCCCTTAACTATCTCAATAATTTCTTTTATCGCATCATATATTTCTGCAACCTCTTAATTATCTGCGGAGCTAGGTCGCATACAAAACTTCTAGTGCTGTGGTCGGTGTGGGCTTAGTGTCTATCTTGGCTACAGTAATGCGTTCACTGTGCTGTTCGTCGTAGCTTATCCCCGCTCCTTTTTTTTCATTTATTGTTAAACCAACTCTTGCATTACTTCTATTTGATTTTGTATTTGTAACCCTGTATTTACCTGACCAAAAGTCTTGTTCGTCCTGCCACCGAACTTCACTAATTCCCACTATAACTTTAACCTACCCATTTCCCTTTTTAAATTTTCTAACCTTCCTGCCCGAGTAAGGTATCTGACATTCCACGCCTCAATCCGTAGAACGCCAGTTTTCATTCTCCTGGTAACGACGTCTTCCTGAGTAGTCCGCGCCCGGGTATCCGAATGGGGGACTATTTCAACTCCGGAACATCTTACCAAGAGGACGCTATCATCATTTAACCACTGAGAAAATCCACATACCCTTCCGAAAAATTACGGTTGTAGTTTCCCCTTGCTTTCAGCGGTTCGCAGTACCAGCACAGCCATGTAGTTTTGGTTAATGTTACAAGGCCAAACCAGTCAATTATCAAGACTGTTACCCGAGATACTACTGAAAAGGCTGCTCCCCCTCTTCAGGTACTACATGTTTGTCTGGTCTCTCAACAGATACCCCTTCGTTGTGGCTGTACCTAAGGTACGGCTGTCTGTATATCTAAGGCACGCAAGCTTCCGCACCAACGGCAAGATCCATGGTTCACGGAAGGAACAACAGGATACAAATTAGCAATTGTTCGTAAATAGTTCTAGTACCTCTCTGATAGCGGACAACTTGTCAGTCTTTGTGCAGAACACGCCTATTAATGATATGAGCGAACATGAAACAACTCAAGACAAACTCTAATCGGTTCTCACTCACTTGATTCTGGAATCATGATTCACTCCCCCCCACCCCCTTCGTCTATTGCTCTTTGAATTATCATAAAATTTCGATTAATTACTTCTAGAACATCCTGGAGATCCACACAGAAGTTACTTTGATCTCTGTAACATCGGTTTCTTTAGCATTCTTTTTTCTACAAAAGTTACTACGAATTTCATTGATGTAAGTCTTAGTGCACTTTGCAAGTATGCGCATTAGGTTTTCGTCCAAGACTAACATCACAATCTCTATTTCTCACTTTATTATAAGACATTCATTTTTAGGTTCAGGTATAAGCGTAAAAATATTATAAGATTTTGTTCTAACTTTGATAGGATATTTACTTTTCCTCCATACGGTTATTCCATCCTTTCCTAAAAATCACAAGTGTTTCTGAATTACTTTTTCATGCACTTCAAATTCATCATTTTATGACACTTGTTGTTCCATTCCTGAATCACAACCGCTTTCATGTACACGATCATCGTTTTCTGAGACAGCTCATTGAACCATACCAGCCATACATCAGAGTCTCTGCTAAATTAGTTCCTTGGTTGTTTTTCCCTTTGATATTTTTTTCACAAACTAAAAGTAAGGAACATATTTACATTTATTACCTAAGCATTCTAGGTAATAAGTAAATTAACTGTAACTGCTTTCAATAAGCCTAAAATTACGCACATGAAAGGTGTGTTGAATTACTTTATTTTAGATGGTAGTACCAGAGTTCCCACAACTTCTAATAATGTTTCATATGAAAACTGAAGGCCAATAATAGCTGAAGTTAACAGACTGGAGAGTTAACGGAATAGCACAGAAAATGGCGCGAACTCAGTCCGGCCTAGTCAGACAAAATAGGGCGGAAAAATGTTAGGGAAAGCGATGCCGCCCATGCGATCTTTAAAGCATTAAGAAACTGCTAAATGCGGAAGGATATGAACACATTTTACAGCATTTTGTCCTACTTATAGTGTAGAGCAGTTGTGACACGATTATAGTATCAGCATGACAACGCAACCTGTCACAAAGCAGCATCTCTGAAGCAATGGTTTTGGGCTGGCATACCCAAAGTCCCGAGCTGAACCAAACGGTACGCCTTTGGGATGGGTCAGAATGTCGATTTCACTCCAGAGCACTGCCTCCAAACTCACCACCTTCTTTGGTTGCGGCTCTTGAGAAAGACAGGGCTGTCATTCTTTCACACAGATCAGACAACTCAGTGAACGTGTTCCCAGCACAGTTCAAGCCTTTATAAAGGCGAAGGTTGGACGCATCCCACTATTAGATGTTCACATACTTTCAAAGAGACAGTACATGTGCAAGTTTCCTAACAGTATACTCCTTTAAGTTTCTACTGGTACCGCCACATAAATATTTCACGCGGGTATTTCACTGTCTGACATTACTAAAATGTGTTATTTCAGAAAAAAGTGTGCTGCTGCTGTTCTCCGGTAGGGACATAACAGTATGGAGAAAAGAGTATAGATTAGTTCTATTTGTCCTTCATCAGTTTTATGACAGCCATAAATATGTTGGGGTCGACAGTTTTAAGCACAAACTGAGTTCAAGTGGTTCAAGTGGCTCTGAGCACTATGGGACTTAACTTCTGAGGTCATCAGTCTGCTAGAACTTAGAACTACTTAAACCTAACTAACCTAAGGACATCACACATATCCATGCCCGAGGCAGAATTCGAACCTTCGACGGTAGCGGTCGCGCGGTTCCAGAGTGTATCGCCTAGAATCGCTCGGCCACCCCGGCCGGCGCACAAACTGAAATCATCTCACTTAACCTCTTCTGCTTCATAGATGAACATATGTGTTAATAGTATGTGAAAGTGCATGTTTACGAAAATTTATTTTAAATAAAGATTGAAACAAAAATCCACAGTTGTTGTTGGCTAACATGTAGACATACTTTCATAGTCAAAAGAAACCAAATCACAGTTTCAACTTTATACCTATCAGCCTAAAATATGACCCATGAAACATACAAAGTATTAATTACCTAACAAACGTATTTGAAAACATCAGAAAACAATTACAAAAGTACATATAGCTAAATACGAGATCTGTTCAAAACGTGTTGAAAAATTCTCTTTTTTGGAAAAAAATTATTTATTCGTCTACATTTATGTTGCCTCCTTAAAAGTAATACAGTTGGATATTACGTACTTACACTGCGGTGACAAAAGTCATGGAATAGCGATACACACATATACATGGCGGTGGTGTCGTGTACACATGGAATGAAAGGCCAGTGTATTGGTGGAGCTGTCGTTTGCACTCAGGTGATTCATGTGAAAATGGTTTCCGGCGTCGTTATGGTCGAACGGCGGCAGTTAACAGACTTTGAACATGAAACGGTAGTTGGAACCAGGGGAATGTAGATTACGTTTCGGAAATCGTTAGGGAATTCAATATTCCGAGACCCAAAGCGTCAAGAGTCTCACGGCCTTCACCTAAGATTTCACGAGTTTCAAAGGATTCCAAACCGGCTCTCCCTGCATTGTTACAAGCAACGAAAGCAACTGTTATCCATCCGTTACCCAAACTGGAAGAAGAAGAAACTTTCATTAAAGAAAAATTTAACTTCGGACCACAAAATAAAGTAGGTCCATGAATAAGAACAAATTGAGTAGTTTTACCTACTCCCCTTACTTCGTTCTTTTTACCCTTACCAGAAGATGTCGAAGCACCAAGAGTGCCTTCCACATTGACAAGAGATTTGTAAACCAGCATTCGCCGGCGAATTATTTAGCCACAGATCAGGATTTCTTTTCGTATTGCTTACCGAAAACCGTGTTTAGTCGTAGATGGTACACCTTATTGATCGTTTGACGATTTGGGGAGATTTCAAGATGCAGTACGCCGTTAATATCAAAGAAAGCGTTGAGCAGAACCACCACATTCCACCTCAATTGCCTAGCTCTTTTCAGTGTTGCAGCTACAGGATACCTTGACTGAGACGAATGAGCCTTAGTTTTGACGTCTTACATATACGCTCATGTTTCGTCACCTTGCAGCCGTGCGGGGTAGCCGCTCGGTCTCAGGCGGATTGTCACGGTTCGCTCGTCTCCCCCAGTCGGAGGTTCAAGTACTCCGTCGGGCATGGATGTATGTGTTGTCCTTGGCGTAAGTTAGTTTCAGTTACATTACGTAGTGTTTAAACCTACGGACCGATGACGACAGCAGTTTGGTGCCATAGGAACTAACCACAAATTTCCAAATGTTTCACCTTTTACGACCGGTTTCAGTAGTTAATCCCTGTTGACTTTATCTGGCTACTCCAGAGCAACTTACACTCCTCGCTGTTTTTGCTCGAAATTCAACATCTCTGGCACAATGGCGTACTGATATGACAACATCGTCACAAACGTCTGTGTTATTCGGCGATCGTTGAAAGTCATTTCTTTCACTTTTTCTACGTTTTCATCGGTTTTTGATGTGCTGTGGCGTCCCGAATGTTCGTAGTTTTCACATTCTTCACTGTCATCTTGGAAACGCTTGTAGCATTCGTAAACCCATGTATTACTCACAGTAGTCTCACCAAAACCAATACTAAACACTTCTAAAACTTTGTTAAATTTTATTCCATTCTTGTAGCGAAATTTAATGCAAATTCTGTGATCCATTTTTAAAACAAATCAATAATCACCACTCGTAAGGCAACACATGTAGCCTTCTTGTCAAGTGACGACAGACTAAATATCCAATATCGCTACAAGTGTACAGGTACATTTCAGACCAATACTGAAAACCCACACGAAACACGTGGAATTACATAATTCTCCATACTTTCTGCAATACACCTCGTATATTATAAATACTTTCAAATATCTGGACCGGATGTCAAGCAAAAATGAGATCAGTTTTTATTCCAGTTTGTTATTGCTACGTAACATCATAGTGAATTCAGAATGGATACAGTTAAAACTGAGCCGTTCTGCGGCTCGCGTTGGTGCTGTTTGTGGGTTTCCGCCCTCTTTTGGAGGCCAGACGGTATCGTTTAGTTGGCATGGTTGCGATTCTTTGTCTTCTTCTCGTGTTGACTGGCGCCACTCGGTTTCCCAAGCGCTGCCTGTCCGCTAGTGGTAGCAGCTGCGTTTATCGATATGTAATAACTGTTGCCCTGTCTTTGGGTCGACCTCACTGTTTTTGTGGGTCGTGTGAGTGGACAGTTCGGTTGAGGACTCAGGAAGAGCCAGGTCCGCGCAGTGCCAGAACACGCTGGGACGGCTGGAGGTACACGTGGACTGCCGAATGGAAGGGATGTGGTTACGAGGGTGCACGACCTCGTCGTAAACCGGATCCAGTGACCTTTAAGATGAGTGCATTTCAATCCAAGTAGAGAAACCTCCACCATTGTGACATCTCGCGATTCTCCAGTGACTTGGGTTCGTGTTACTGCTCGCAGTGTCACCGAGACGAAGAGCAGCGAGTGGAGTCCTTGGGGAAAGTGGATCTGATTAGATTTCCTCGAACTGCTTATTGCTATTTACTGCGTTCAACTTGTTACAATTTGTTAAGTTCAACCAGCGGTAATTTTTCTTGCCTGGTGGCCGCTTACGCCCCAGTTTAGTGTATGTAACAGCAGTGTACTTTTCCTTGCCTTGCCGCTGCTGTCCGGTAAGGAGTGTAGTTTTGACCGCTTTCTCGATTGTAGGCCGGTTGGTGATTCTTCTACTCTTGTGGCAGTGATTCCTTTCTCGTTCCATGCGCTCTAAACACAGTATTCTGGGGACGCTTGGTTGTTGTAAGACATGTGTGTTCTAAAAGAAGGTCTGATGGCCAGTAGTTCAGTGTAACGCTCTTTCAGCCAACGCCTTCTGCGGGTATGATCTGCCTCAGTACCCTTTAAGGAACTTACGTACTGGTCCTTGTGTTTTATTATTGTATTATTTATTACATCATATTGTAATGCCTACATTAAAGATTATATACGTCTAGTTCATGGTTCTGGTCGCCTTCTGGAATAAATCTAGCAGTGTAGTGTTCAGTGAATGTTAAGGGTGGTGTTACAAAGTTTACCATCATCCTATTTCACCCGTTTGGTGATCAGTTGCTTGTTTTTTTAATTAACCTTTGCTATTCTACTTGCTGTTTTACAGCAGGTTTCAACATTTTTTATATTATTGCCGTTCCTGGTGTGTAAGGCTTTCAGTCGTGATTGTGGTCATTTGCCTTAAAATTCTAATTTGGTATTTGTATTTTAGCAGTAAGCCTTAAAACCTTATTTACTGCCATTCCTGGTGTCTGATGCCTTCTGCTGTGTTTGTGGCCATTTTCCTTTGATATTTCAATGCCTGTAATTTGTAAGTTGCAGAGAGTTTTAAACAATTCTTAATGTATTGCCATTCCTGACGTGTAAGGCCTTCTGCCTAGATCACAGTGACTTGCTTTTTAAACATTACCTACTGTATCTGTATTAAAGGTGATTTTCTAAATTGTAAGTCACTAAAATCACTATTATTTACACAGTTGTTTATTCCTTCATTAATAACGTGTGGTATTTTTATTTATTGTTCAGTCTGGAATTATTGGTTTAATATAAATTTGTGTAATTGTAAAAGGCAACCAATAGTAACTGATTACGACTCCGTCCACAATCGTAGCCGAAGCCTTCCTTCCCTTATCTACTAGGTTTGAAAAACATTTTACTTCAGCATAAATTTGCCATTTATTGTTACATATAGTAATTAATATTTACCGAAAATGTCGTCGTAGTGCAGTCTAGAATCATGAATCCCCTAAATACACTGAGAGAGAAAGAGAGTGAGGGGGGGAGAGGTAGAGAGAGAGAGAGAGAGAGAGAGAGAGAGAGAGAGAGAGAGAGAGAGAGAGAGAAAGCGACTTCTTCATACTCAGCTTAACTTTCATGTAGTTTTGTAGGGCCTATAGTTTACTATCGTAACTACATGAAACACAGAATTAACGATATTACATAATTTTTTTCAAATGGGAGTGAAGTAATTTATCTTCCCAGGAACTAACAGTTCGGATGTAGGAAATAAATAATTAGGTGTTCAGGTTAGGTAGAGTTGTAAAGGGTTAATTCTTAACTTGGAATAGGACAGGTGGATGTTGATGAGATCGATAGTCCTAAGGAACTGTTACATCGTCTGTGAGAGGGAGGTGTTTAATAAAAAAATGGTTCAAATGGCTCTGAGCACTATGGGACTCAACTGCTGTGGTCATAAGTCCCCTAGAACTTAGAACTCCTTAAACCTAACTAACCTAAGGACAGCACACAACACCCAGCCATCACGAGGCAGAGAAAATCCCTGACCCCGCCGGGAATCGAACCCGGGAACCCGGGCGTGGGAAGCGAGAACGCTACCGCCCGACCACGAGATGCGGGCGGTGTTTAATATTGCCATGAATAGTATCTAGAGAGTTCTCAAATGAAGGAAAGCTGACACGGTATATTGACATCACCGCGGCAGCACGGCAGGGTTGTCAAGGGTGAAGGTTGCTGTCGTGTGTTGCGAGTGCAAATTACGAGAGATACAGGGCTCGTGAAGTTGGTTATTGATGTTCATGAAGGTGTTGTAGCCTTGTAAATCAGTAGAGGATACACGTGGTAGTGGCCGAGCGGTTTTAGGCGCTAGGCGTTACAGTTTGGAACCGCGCGACCGCTACGGTCGCAATTTCGAATCCTGCCTCGGGCATGGATGTGTGTGATATCCTTAGGTTAGTTAGGTTTAAGTAGTTATAAGTAGTACGGGACTGATGACCTTAGACGTTAAGTCCCATAGTGCTCAGAGCCATTTGAGCCATTTGAACACGTGGTAGAACGTAAGCAAATGTGAAAAGCAGGCGAAGTGGATGTCTTTAAAAAATTTGGAGGCAGCGCTAAAACTTGAGAAGAACGGGTGCCTACGCTACATTCACGTAGATAGGGTTTGGGGGGATGAGAGTCTTGAATATATGTATGTGTATGATTGGTGATGATAGAATGTAATCACCACATTTAGCTGTTATGTGAAACTGTGGGATTGAAAAATGAGTGGATTTTTGTGTTTATGTAGGGGATTGGACGATTGTGGAGTAATAGGTAAAGGCTTTGAAAACTAAATGTACAGGAGTTTTTTTTCTTACACATGAAGTGGGTTTTGCAGGCTTTGCGGAGTGATATCACGCATGTTGTTTTTTTTTTTTTGTTTTTGTTTTTTTTTTTTTTTGCAAAATATTGTATTTAGTAGACATCATGTTGGGCTTTACCATTGGGACGATAAAGTTCTTTTAACAGAGAAATCGGTAGTGGAAAATTTCTCAATTTCCGCACGGTGAATCCTCAAGGGACGCATTCGTGAATAGCCGGGGAAATCTTGAAAAATTTGTCACTTCTCTAAATAGTACAGCTCAAAGAATAAGAGTTGTAAGCCCATGTAATGCTTACCATCAAATTTAGGGATAGTGTGATGTATGAACCACAGCGTTTGGTCTCTCACTTTTTCTGTACTGTACTTTCTTTAGCAAGTGAAGCAAAGGTTGTTAATTGTTTATCTACAGCATTGGTACACACGTCTCCAAATAAAAGCAAAGTAGAAGCTTGATTTTTTTCTGGAAGTTCTTTGCACTATTATATTTAAAGGAGACTCAAAAATATGCTGTTGTCATAAATTATAGTTTAATTTTTTTTAAATATTGATTATCAGAGGTTTCAATAGTTGACTCTATGATTTTTGTTTAAAAAGTCTTTAATTCTCAAATTTAAGCTGTAAAACTAGTCAACTTCTTAGTTAAGTATGTTTTAAAGTACTGCACAAAATTTCAGTCCTCTATATGTAACAGTTTTCAACCACTGTGTCCAAGAACATAAAAAAGTTAACTTCCGGTATCCAAGAACATAAAAACTGATCTTCCGGTATTTTCAAGTTAAAGCTTTTTCTCTACCTACCTGGCGTAACACTAATGAAACACAGATCTGCCGCGCGGGCTAACCGAGCGGTCTAGGCGCGTTGTCATGGTCAGCGCGACTCCTCCCGTCGGAGGTTCGAGTCCTCCCTCGGGCATGGGTGTGTGTGTGTGTGTGTGTGTGTGTGTGTGTGTGTGTGTGTGTGTGTGTTGTCCTTAGAGTAAGTTAGTTTAACTTAGATTAAGTAGTGTGTATGCTTATGGACCGATGGCCTCAGCAGTTTGGGCCCATAACATCTTACCACAAATTTGTAACTTTTGTAACACGGGTCTATATTCATCTTGTTTCTGGTATTGCTGTCCCTCCGTTTTCTTGTCTTGACATCTTCTTATTCTTTCTTTTTTTGCTGGTTTGTAGCAACGATTTACCTGCTTCGAAGAATCTCCTGCGGTCGATGGCAATTAAAGAACTTTGCGTATTTTGTCCATTAGGCATTCCCATCAATTCCATAACTTTAAACGTTGACACTGCACAATCATTGAAACATAGCAGAACATTATTTAATTAAACCAGAATAGTTTTCGGTACCCGTTTCCGCACAGTGGTTGAAACTCTCATTTCGGTTTTGAGTCCTACCATGAACTATTTCTCTAATAATCCCGTGTTAGTGAGACATTACTGACTAAAAGTCATAAAAAAAGCCAGCTGAGAACCAAATTTTGTTTTTAACAGAGCGTAACATGGGGACGTTGCCATGTGCACCCCGACACTCCTAAATTCGTCTAATTTTGAGGCTTCAATACAATTTCGTGGAAGTGAACTTTTCGTGTCGAGGAAACAACAGTGAATTTTATCCAAAAAATTAAAAAAAGCTATTTTATAAAATTTATTCACTTACTAGTCCCCTTAATTCACAAATCATGACTTGTCAGCTCAAATTTGGCTGGAGCAATCTGCAGAAATAGAACTCGAACGATGTGGCGGCACCGCAATTTAGCAACCTCTAAATAGTAAGCTAGTATGCGGGGCTCGGTTTCGCCTCATTCTAGCTGTGTTTCTGAGCCGGTTTAACGTCGCAGCGCAGAGGTATGGGCGGGCATTTCTCACAGCTGGCTAAGCCTGTCGGGCACGTTACTTACCTCGCGGTGGGTTAATGACAGGCGCGCGTCTGAATTATTATCGCATTTCCCAGCAGCCGCCTAGCGCACTCGCCGCGTCGCAAGTTGTCGGCGTGCGGACGCGCTAGGACGGAGCGCCGAGTATATCATAGCTGACGCGACTCTGGGGTGATATTAGCGGGGCGCTGCGCGCGCACCTGGCATCGCGGTCCCGCATCAGTCTTCATTAGCTTAGCGGGGATCTCGCGGCCTGGCTTGCGCGACCGAGGCGTTGGCACGACGCCGGCTTCGCCCCGCGACGCTGTCAGCAAACTCCAGCCACTGACTCTAGGATAAAGCATTCCACCATTTTTCGAGTATGTATCTAGGGCTTCAACGTATCCTGCTGAGATACTGCAGCTGCGTTCCTCAAATCGGGTTTCCGCACGCAACGTATGTGCCGCCACCAAGATTGCTGATACGAAAGTGGCGACGTATGCTGTTGCTTCCACACACTACTGTAAATGCTCTTCCGGCACCGTTTTCAATATGGCGTCGGGTGAGATTATTCGGTCGTGACGCTGGTGTTGTTATTTAGGTTACGACATTAGATATAAGCCAGATCCGTTAAGAAGGAAAGAAATCATAAATGTCGAATTTGGAAGTGGATTCGGACAGAAGTAACGTAATATCAAATCTATATATTACTCGCGCAAACTAAGTTGACACTCTGTACACTGGCTTATAGGAGCGACCGCAAAGGCGTTTCCCACTTACGGTCGCTCCAATCAGTCACCACGCCGAGTGTCAATTTAGTTTGGTAAGCAGTGTATATATAAGACAATGTCCTGACTCATCGTAGCCCAGTTCAAAGCGCCAAGGACAGAAACTTGAAATACGGGAAGGGTGTTGATATTATACTGTAGGCGTTGTTTAAGAAGGGATTTTTCAAAATTTCACCTCTAAACGGGTTAGATAGGAGATGAGACCTTTTTTCAAAATACACTCCTGGAAATGGAAAAAAGAACACATTGACACCGGTGTGTCAGACCCACCATACTTGCTCCGGACACTGCGAGAGGGCTGTACAAGCAATGATCACACGCACGGCACATCGGACACACCAGGAACCGCGGTGTTGGCCGTCGAATAGCGCTAGCTGCGCAGCATTTGTGCACCGCCGCCGTCAGTGTCAGCCAGTTTGCCGTGGCATACGGAGCTCCATCGCAGTCTTTAACACTGGTAGCATGCCGCGACAGCGTGGACGTGAACCGTATGTGCAGTTGACGGACTTTGTGCGACGGCGTATAGTGGGCATGCGGGAGGCCGGGTGGACGTACCGCCGAATTGCTCAACACGTGGGGCGTGAGGTCTCCACAGTACATCGATGCTGTCGCCAGTGGTCGGCGGAAGGTGCACGTGCCCGTCGACCTGGGACCGGACCGCAGCGACGCACGGATGCACGCCAAGACCGTAGGATCCTACGCAGTGCCGTAGGGGACCGCACCGCCACTTCCCAGCAAATTAGGGACACTGTTGCTCCTGGGGTATCGGCGAGGACCATCCGCAACCGTCTCCATGAAGCTGGGCTACGGTCCCGCACACCGTTAGGCCGTCTTCCGCTCACGCCCCAACATCGTGCAGCCCGCCTCCAGTGGTGTCGCGACGGGCGTGAATGGAGGGACGAATGGAGACGTGTCGTCTTCAGCGATGAGAGTCGCTTCTGCCTTGGTGCCAATGATGGTCGTATACGTGTTTGGCGCCGTGCAGGTGAGCGCTACAATCAGGACTGCATACGACCGAGGCACACAGGGCCAACACCCGGCATCATGGTGTGGGGAGCGATCTCCTACACTGGCCGTACACCACTGGTGATCGTCGAGGGGACACTGAATAGTGCACGGTACATCCAAACCGTCATCGAACCCATCGTTCTACCATTCCTAGACCGGCAAGGGAACTTGCTGTTCCAACAGGACAATGCACGTCCGCATGTATCCCGTGCCACCCAACGTGCTCTAGAAGGTGTAAGTCAACTACCCTGGCCAGCAAGATCTCCGGATCTGTCCCCCATTGAGCATGTTTGGGACTGGATGAAGCGTCGTCTCGCGCGGTCTGCACGTCCAGCACGAACGCTGGTCCAACTGAGGCGCCAGGTGGAAATGGCATGGCAAGCCGTTCCACAGGACTACATCCAGCATCTCTACGATCGTCTCCATGGGAGAATAGCAGCCTGCATTGCTGCGAAAGGTGGATATACACTGTACTAGTGCCGACATTGTGCATGCTCTGTTGCCTGTGTCTATGTGCCTGTGGTTCTGTCAGTGTGATCATGTGATGTATCTGACCCCAGGAATGTGTCAATAAAGTTTCCCCTTCCTGGGACAATGAATTCACGGTGTTCTTATTTCAATTTCCAGGATTGTATATTGCTATAAAAGCAGCTTTGAAGCTAAACTTACAAAACTGGTATTTGGTTTCCCAGTCAGAAATAAAAAACAGACGTGTTCCAAAATTTTTGGAATTACAAACACTAAGGGGATAAATTAGTTGCTGAAATACGGGATGAAACTCATCTTTTTTCAATTTTTTTGAAATATGTCACTATTAAGGCAATTTTGAAGCTAGAACTACGGAAATCCGTACTCTGTTTCTCGGTCACAAATAAAGAAACACGAATTTCAGCGATTTTGGAAAATTGGGGATTAAAAGTGGGTGAAAGTTTTTTTGAAAACAACATATTATCAACGAACTACCACAGTATTTTTGATGCTACGTGCATGAAAATTGGCATCAAATGGCTCTGAGCACTATGGGTCTTAACTTCTGAGGTCAACAGTCCCCTAGAACTTAGAACTACTTAAACCTAACTAACCTAAGGACATCACGCACAACCATGCCCGAGGCAGGATTCGAACCTGCGACCCCAGCGGTCGCGCGGTTCCAGACTGTAGCGTCTAGAACCGCTCGGCCACTCTGGCCGGCCATGAAAATTGTCCTCTCGATTAAAAAAGAAGAAGAAGAAATGTGTTTTAGTGATTTTTTAAATTCAGCCACCATGGGGGTGAAATAGGGGATGGAATATTTTATGAAAGTATCTTATTGTGAAAACAGAATGCAGTGTCCTGACTGACTGGCTCATCATCGCCCAGCCCAAATAACCAAGGACAGAAACTTTAAAATTGGAGAGAGCGTTGATTTTATACTGTAGGGGTTGTTTAAGATGCGATTTTTCAAAATTCCGTTCCTAAGAGTGTGAAATGAAATTTTTTTCTAAATATTTTGCTATCAAAGCAACTTCTTGGTAAACACAGACAGGGTAAATTGGTGGATGAAAGCTTTTTAAATAATAAATCATTATTAAATAATTATTGAAGCACTTTTGGAAATAATTATACAAAAATGGTATTTGATATTTTGGTCAGAAATAAAAAAGGACATGTTTCAGTGTTTTTGGAAATTCAGTGCCTAAGGGAATGAAATTTTTAAAAATAAATTTTTTAAAATTACTTCGATAGATTAAAAACTAGTTTAGCACCCGCTGCTTGACTCACGTAGACTGGTTTGCACAGATTTTTTTTGCTTTCCTTCAAACCAATTTTTATGTTGTTCATAAATTCTAACACCGTGTAAACTTCTCGCGCTAATTAAGGCCATAGAAGCATGGTTTTTTTTTTTTTTTTTTTTTTTTTTTTTTTACAGATGATCTTCTAATCAAAAACAGATTCTGCTAGCTCGAGTACAACATTTTTTTATTAATCATGCATTCTGCGTTCCATAGATGCTTTCATCCCCTAAAACATACTTCTTTATATGTAACTGAGAAGTGAACAACCAGTTTTCATAGCCATTGCATTAAAAATTCTTTAGTAGTTCTTTAATAGTGATTTATTTTATAAAACAAAATTTTCATCCTCCAGCGCACCCCGACAGGAGTAAATTTCCAAAAATGCTGAAACATGAATTTCTTTATTTCTGACCAAGAAATCGAACAGAAATTTTTCCTAGGTTTGGCTTCAGAATAGACGCATACACAGACATGTCTTCAAAAAACATTTCATTCCATATTTCAGTCCCTTAGGGTTGAAATTCGAAAAATCTTTTCTTAAACAACACCTACAATATGAAAACCACACCCTCTCCATATTTCAATTCAGACGTTTAAACACTGACATTCGTTTCGTTTTTACAAAGTGTATACAATTTGTAAGTTACTTACGACAATGATACATTTAATTTGATAGTATGCAATATTTTTCTTCAATATACCACTGACGGAAAGCAATCGCAACACCAAAACAAAATTAATGTAGAGTAGGCTTAATGAAGTTTCGGGAATACATTTGTCTAGATGACATATTTAAGTGATTCACGTTGCAAGATCACAGATTAGTGTGAACATCAGGTAAGTCACTGCAAAAATGAAATATTGGTACATTAATAATCGTTGTAACGGAATAATGCATCCAAACGTGCTTTGCATTATGTTGTACAGGCACCGGATGTCACTTTCTGGCATGGAGTTCCGTGCCTGTCGCACATGGTCCACCAGTACGTAGAGGGTTAATGCTGCTCGTGATTCAGGTTGAAGTTCTCGTCCGATGATGTCCCATGTGTTCTAGACTGGGGACAGATATGGTGATCAGGCTGTCCATGGCAACATGTCGACACTCTCTACAGCATGTTGGGCTAGAACATCGGCATGGGGGACAGCGTTATCTTTGGAAAACATCTCCCAGAATGCTGTTCATGAATGGTAGCACAACAGGTGGAATCACTGCCTTGACGTACCAATTTACAGTCAGGCTGCTGTAAGGTTTTTCCCAGCTGTATTACACGACCTCGTTCAAACTCAGTCAGGTGTTCATAATGGTGTCTTTGACACCGCATCCAATCTCGAACGAAGTAACGCTCACAGCCGTTACACGTGTATTAAAAGTATCCTCACATTATCGCTACTAAAGCTATTCTTAGGCGACTGGCGTGAAATCTGAATATACATCATCTTTGAGATGTAGAAACACGTCTACCAACCTTCGTTTATGTCGCTCAACTTATTGGCGCTGCGGTTTCTTCCCGTCAGTGTACATGGATTTTTAAAGCTATATCTATGAAACTGGTATTTCACCTCTCTGTTAGATACAAAGAAATATATATTAAGGAATGAAAGTTACTTTGGAAACGTCACCACAAGAACGGAAACGGCGTAATTTACATCAAACCTTGGCCTCCAGCTATCAGAGTGACGTCATGAGTACATTTGGAAAAGACCATGCTTCAATGGCTTTTATTAGCATGAAAAGATTGCACGGTGCTGTAATTTGTGAACAAGATAAAATGTCGATTGAAGAAAAACCATAAAATTAAAAAAGTTTCCGCATTTTTTCGGATGACTCCAGGTTCCGTTTACAGCATCATGATGATCGCATCCGTGTTTGGCGACATCGCGGTGAACGCACATTGGAAGCGTGTATTCGTCATCGCCATTCTGGCGTATCACCCGGCGTGATGGTATGGGGTGGCATTGGTTACCTGTCTCGGTCACCTCTTGTTCGCATTGACGGCACTTTTGAATAGTGAACGTTATATTTCAGATGTGTTACGACCCGTGGCTCAACCCTTCATTCGATCCCTGCGAAACCTTAAATTTCAGCAGGATAATGCACGACCGCATGTTGCTGGTTCTGTACGGGCCTTTCTGGATACAGAAAATGTTCGACTGCTGCCGTGGCCAGCACATTCTCCAGATCTCTCACCAACTGAAAACGTCTGGTCAATGTTTGCCGAGCAACTGTCGTCACAATACACCAGTCACTACTCTTGTTGATGCTGCATGGGCAGCTGTACCTGTACACCCCATCCATGCTCAGACTCAATGCCCAGGCGTGTCAAGGCCGTTATTACGGCCAGAGGTGGTTGTTCAGGGTACTGATTTCTCAGGATCTATGCACCCAAATTGCGTGAAATTGTAATCACATGTCAGTTCTAGTTTAATATATTTGTCCAATGAATACCCGTTTATCATCTGCATTTCTTTTTTGTGTAGCAATTTTAAAGGCCAGTAATGTATATCACTAGATGTACCTGGAAAATTATATCACTACACAGCATACATTTCAGAGGGTGAGACGTCATAAAAATTAAGCTACATGAAAATGAAACTGCAGTGCGAAATTCGTTAAACATAGAGTTGAAATATATGTGCAATTACGCGTGAAATATGTGAAATATTGTTGAAATGTGAGTACGCGTGAAGTTACGGGTAAAAATTTCATCATAAAACCCTACTATGATTTCGCTGAAATTTGCTATACATGTTGATTACGATCTGGAAACAATACACTGGGATTAATAACCGCCAAAGTTCTACTGATGTGAGATCGTTGCTGCGGAGAGAGAAGGGGACGGCAGGGCATGGGCAGAGACGAAGTGGAAGGAAGAGACGGACACAGATATTGGGGAGAGGAGAGGGACAGAGACAGCGGGAGGGGGAAATAGACAGAGGGAGGTGAGGAGGGGATGGCCAGAGAAAGTAAGAGATGGACAGAGTGAGGGGAAGGAAGAGAAAGCCAGAGATAGGGGAATGAGAAGATGAGCAGAGAGAGGGGAAGTGGCCGGTCTCTGTGGTCGAGCGGTTCTAGGCCCCTCAGTCAGGAACCGCGCTGCTGCTACGCTCGCTGGTTCGAATCCTTCCTCGGGCATGGATGTGTGTGATGTCCTTAGGGCAGTTAGGTTTAAGTAGTTCTAAGTTCCAGGGGACTGATGACCTCCGATGTTAAGTCCCAAAGTGCTTAGAGCCATTTGAACCATTTGGGAGGGGAAGTAGCACATGTAAACGAAGTTCCATTTGTGAACCACTTTCGAATAACAAAGATGAATTTCGATTACTTGTGACTTACATATCAAGTTTCATTAAAAAATTTCGATACTGAAATTAGAAATGCTTGCCATCTATCAAGTTTAGGGGACAGCTCCCTGTATTGTAGCGACTCCTAATTTTTGTCGTTACTATACAATTGGTACATCTTGGTACATCTTGTACTATTCGACGTTTAGACAGTTCAGCGTAACCTACGTGTTTATTGCAGCCATGTTGTCACCTATGAGCGCTGTGTGTTGAGGAACAGATCGTCGGAAGACAGCGTTGATTTTGTCGTAGTTTTCATCTCACATTTTGTGTGCGTGGCTAAGTTACTACTCTTGTAAAGTAAGTGGCAATATAATATTTTATTTATGGTTGAAAGTATATGAAGTAGCCTTACTTCTCAGACAGTCACGCAGCTGTATTCTTTGTCATTGGTTTTGTATAATATATCGTTGCAAGTTTCCGATATCTTTCCAGATCAATTTAAGAAACTTGCTCGTATAGTGAGCATTAAGAAATACAATCAGAATTGTTATCACAGCGTAATATTTAGAAAGGATGTGGTGAATTTTCTAATGTGTTCTTTACCCTAAATTACTAATTAAATAATCATTTTGTATTACAGTATTGCAACAAAAAAGCGATATGGGAAGTGGAGCACAGATGGACAGCATTTCGCTCTAATTGTATATCTAAACGGGGTTCATGGATTAAATGAGTGCGCACGGATGTAGAATGTGCCTAAGCTAACATTTAAGAGGAATGCTGAAAATAAAAATGCAAACGGGGATATACAAATTTTTGGCCACGGGAAAAGTATTTTCCAAGGAATTTGAATAGGATTTGGAAGAGCATATTCATTCATTTCAAGAGACGATCTTCTGTTTTCTGAGGTAACAAAACGTGGTTTCGATATAGCAGGAACAAATGGATTGCCGCAAAATTTCAATGCAGAAGAAGCCATGGCATAAAATAAATATCTCCAAATCCGAAAGAAGTGGTTTGAAAAAAACTTCAAGGCCTACCTAAATAGCCAGTGAGCTGACGAGTAACTTACGTGGCAAAAAGAAAGGTTAACCGAAGGAAAGTAGAGGAAACTAGAACAACAGCTTCACATGTGAAAATGAACTGTTTTGGAGAGACTGCGGAGAGGTCACCACAGAAATTCATTTGTAAAACTGATGAGTATTGGGAGTTGTGTGACCAATATCGAATGGAAGACATGAACAGATGCATGAAATGCTAACTGTGGATTCAGGAAGAGTATGCAGGGATGTGGAAAGGAATGATAACGTTATATTGTAATACTTGCAATTAGTGATGTAAGAACTAAAATATCGAACATCTCCTTAGACCAGTGAGAATCTTCAACGGCAGGGACATAGTTTACAAGGATGGTACAATTTTAACACCCAGTGACACAAAACAGGAAACCCAATTCCTAATGTGTACCACCTACAGATGTCTGGAAAAGTTTGTGTAGTGCCTTTTGTTTCTTTCCTCATAATTTCCATTTTATTTAATCAGACACCAGTAAGAACATCCTGCAGTTGAAGATGTAATTGCTTAAATAATTTTGTTACTTACTGTTTAGGCTAAAATAAATAAAATTTCAGAAGTGGTGAAGTTTTGCCAACTCTCTCGTGCTATGTACGATGGCCTGAAGACTCATTTGAAAGTTAATATCTTCATTCATGCAACCCGCAATGTATGCTTAAACAAGACGTCGGAGATGTAAATATTAAAGTCATACCATTCCGCATTCTGTTACTATTTGTGCAAGTACACTAAAGACAATGTAAAGTAGTTGGTGACTGGATATTCATGGTCCGTTATGGAAAGCTACAGTCAGACGGAAATTACACTGCTGTCAGAAACTCTATTATTTTCTTCGTCAGATTCACTAGACACGTGATCTGCTAACACGAAAATCAGAATACAACGGTGGTGCTTTGAAGTCCAGACACGAAGTGGTTATCGAATGAGGATAGTGGGTGATGGAGGGGAAGGAAAGCTACGTCGAAAAGTTACAGTTACTATAACTGTTAACGGCATGGGTGAAAGTGACATTACTCGAGTGACACCACAGGTATGGGGGTCTTTCACATGCAACATCGTTGAGACCAATCGAGTAGTGCCCGAGAGGTCTGACTTCTTTTGCATGTTGAACCCCGTCTTTACATCCATCTTCAGGGCGAGTCTAAGTGTCAAAGAGAGCAACATCATACGCTAATACCAGAAGAAACTGTCACTCAAAGCTATAAAGAGGAGCAAGATGCGCAAGCATCACAACTAATACAGTCGGAAAAGTAACGCGACTTACAGCTACAACTTACGCATTAAAGATGGAAATATCGAAATGTGGCTGTTTAGGATGAGCTTACAGTATTTCCCAGATTACAAAAATATATTTCTAAGGGACTGTGCTATATGCAGCTATATGGTTTTTTGCAAATGGTAGCTCAACCCATTTTTATGGACACTTCCACATATCTGTGCGGTTTGTTGTAGATGGTAGCCTAAAACATCAAATTTTATGGATACAATTCTATATGTGCTGTGACACCTCGGTTACAAGATTTTCAAGAAAATGGAGGCCCGCAGCACTGAGGGTTACTTCTTTGGCCGTTTTAGGGTGATACATCTCCGTACAGAAGGATCAGTACAGACGGACCAACATCAAGACCATCACCTTCACCAGAAATAACCCCCATTGACATTTTTTGTGGGGATACGTTAAGGACGAAGTGTTTGGTTTGAAAGATTCCTACTCTGTCAGAAAGTCATCTTAGCTGGCTGGAGAGTTATTAATATGATTCTACACTTTGCCTTTCTTGGTTGAGTTGCCAGGTAAAAGATTACTACTACAAATATATCAAGCTGTTATTTTAATTTATGTACCTCTTTTTCTTTAATAACTGATCTACTGGCCCATTCATTGTTTGTACCTGACATTTACTTTACAAAATTGCAGTGGATAGCGCCATTTGCGTTTTATATATTTATCGAAGTGATGGAATATGGGATTAATGGCGATTTAAGCTTACTCTGACGAAACTGCTTTAGGGATAGGGGATGGGGGCTGCAATGCAGCAGTTGCGAATCAATTTTGAACAAATGGTAAGAATAATTTACTGAACTATTAGATTAGAAGTGAACCATGTATAGACAATGAATTTGATATATAACTGTTTGATGCACTGATGTGGGCTGTATCGCACACAAAAGTTAATTGAATTTATTCAGTACACCAAACTGAAAGAATTATTGAGGTTAGCTGAGATAATAAAAGGATACGTGAATCCTGAAAACCAATCTCGTGTTTGCACAGGCGTGCATACTGCAATAAATTGAAATAAACACTCAGTTACCTCACTTCCTATACCAGCCTGAAAACCAATGCGTACTCAACAGAGAGAATCTTTTCCAAAGATACAAGACACTCTGTACAGCACTTGGTAGCACATGCCACTATATGTACAAATCCCGATAAAATCCACAGAAATTTAGTGAATGCACATACGACCAACGAATGCTGAAGGCATATGCACATGTTGGAAAATTAATCAGGAGACGGACTTATTTTGATCAAATCTCCCAAAGTCCTAAAATCCACCACGTTACGCAATTGCAGAGCGTTAAAAACAACTTTACTGTGTAACTTTTTGTCTCCACTCTGCAGACTGAGATCTATCCACTTATAAGTAGGGAAATGCTACATGCTTCACCCAGAACACTCGTGGTTGAGAACCCCTAGGCTCCCACAACGAATAATCATCAGTTTAAGAAAGAAAAACTCAATACCAATTTGGAATATATTATGGATAACATGCACCGAAGGAGGATTCATGTATCGAAACTACCGGGGAATAGACTTGAATACTACAACTGTCCATGTACCAGTGTGCCTGCACAAAAACAGTCGAATTGCGAGACCCGAAAATGAGTGAATAATCTAAAATTCTGTGTCCTACCCCACACAAGGAACCAACTCGTGATATGGCACGAATATGTTGTAGAGGCAGTGATGGAAGAGATGTTTGCAAGGACATGGAAAGAAACTAAGTGTCTCCCAGATCCTCTACAGCCAACAAATGAAGGCAATGTGGAGGCGTATCCATGAAAAACTCTATGATTTAGCATTTACAAGAACTCACATAGCTATATCTAGTGAGCCGTGCTTTGGCTCGCGTTTGTTCCATTGACAGATTGGCGTCGTGTATTCGGATTGTGACCTTTGGTTTTTTTAGTGCGTTCACTGGCGCCACTACGTTTGCTCGCTTTGTCTGTCCGTGAGAGGCAGCAGCGGCGTTATCAAATGGTTCAAATGGCTCCGAGCACTACGGGACTTAACTGTTGAGGTCATCAGTCCCCTAGAACTTAGAACTACTTAAACCTAACTAACCTAAGGACATCACACACATCCATGCCAGGGGCAGGATTCGAACCTCCGACCGTAGCGGTCGCGCGGTTCCAGACTGTAGCGCCTAGAACCGCTCGGCCACACCGGCCGGCAGCGGTGTTATCGATAGCGAGTACTGTGGTACTATCTTTGGAGCGACATCTAGTATTTCCGGGTCGTCGTGTGTCGGAGTTCAGTGAGGGACGGAGCAGCAGTGGGGTCCGCACAGCCAGTGCTCGCCCGACCGCTGGCGACATACAAGCACTGCCCAACGTGAGAGTGTACGACCACGTCAAGGACTCGATTCAGCGAGTTTAAGGTGAATGGATCGTTAGATTCCAGTAGTGCAACCTTCACTTGTGTGTGTGTCTCCGTCCGTCGAAGTGACCTCATGGCAATAAGTTGTCAGTCGACGATTCATACTGGGACCTTTCCCTTGCCTGACTTGATCGAGAGCGACCGTTGGTTGGACGTTCGGGTCGGTCGTCTCAACGGACGACGTGTATTTGGTCTTCCGGCAGCTTCTGGGTTCTCTATGTTTGTGTTGACTTGTACTTCGTCCTTGTTGATCCACAGTGACTGGTTTTAGTAGTGTTTGAGTTGTTTGTGGAATTGTTTTCGCGGATCCGTGTGTATCTTGTGTGGTTTGGAGGAGCTGTCTGCGTGCGGGACGGAGCAGCAGTTAGGTCCGATAATGCCAGTACTCGCCGAAGGAGCTGGCGATGTATGCACTGCCCGACGGAAGGATGTGGTCGCGAGAGTGCACGACCACGTCGAGGTCCGGATTCACCGAGTTTAAGTTGAATGGATCGTTAGATTCCTGTAGTGCAACCTTCACTTGTGTGTGTGTCTCCGTTCGTCGAAGTGACCTCATGCCATCAAGCTGTCAGTTGGCGGTTTTATACTTCGTTCCCCTTGCCTGACTTGATTAGCAACGACCGATGGTCGTTCGGTCAGTCATCTCAGTGGACGACGTGTATCTGGACTTTCGACCGTTTCTGTGTTCTTAGCGTTGATGTCTACGCGCAATTCGTCTTGTTACTGTAGTGTGACTGTTTTAGCATTGTTTTAGTTGTTTGTGGAATTGTCTTTTGCGGTTCCATGTGGATCTAGTCAGATCTTGGATAGTCAGTTTGGTCTTAACCCTGTCTGCATACAAGGATTTGGTGGAGCCAACTTGTGTACTTAAATGCTTGTCATTTGACGATGTTAACTGTTATTCTCTCGTGACATTCGCTATCGCATCTTAGGTTGATTTTGCGAGTGTGTTGGCCGGCGTTTAAGCTGTCCCTAGTTTGAGTTGCCATCGTGTTAAGTGAGCATGACACCTGGCTGCCTGTCTCACCGCTTACTCAGCTGTAGGGACTTTTTCTCAGGTCGATTCTTGGAGCAGTGTCTGGGGACCACCTCCCTTCTTTATTTGGTCTGACTGTGTCATTTCTTTACAAATAATATTTTATTTAAATTATTCCTACTGCTTTTGGCCTTCAGCCGACAAATAATTTGAATTCTTCTTAATAAGGAATTCAGCCGTCAGTGTAGTTTGTGTTACAGTCACTTTTTAATATGATTGTTTTAAAAATGATTTTGGTATTTTAAACGTGTAATTGCCTTCCTCAATTGTAATTCAGGCCTTCAGCCGTTAATTGTTCTGCAGTATTGCTCGTGGCCGTCAGCCGACAAATAATTTTGGTATCTGATCAATAAGGCGTTCAGCCGTGAATGTAATTTGTCTAAGGAATTTTTAATTAGACATTGTCTTAACAGTCAAATTTCATAATTGTTCCTTGTTGTCACCCTTATATGCAATTGGTTCCGAATAAAGTGTACATGATTAAAAAAAGAAAAAAACTGAGCAACCAACGGTAACTGAGTAAGGCTCCGTCCACATCTTTTCCTGCCTTTCCCCAAGTTCAATGTTTCATCTAGAACAGTGCCTTAAAAATTAATTTTTGTAATCAGGGAAAGTGTTTACGCCTACCATGTGTGTTCACAACCGTCATCATTGAAATACATGCCCTGTAATAAATACACTCCTGGAAATGTACAAAAGAACACATTGACACCGGTGTGTCAGACCCACCATCCTTGCTCCGGACACTGCGAAAGGGCTGTACAAGCAATGATCACACGCACGGCACAGCGGACACACCAGGAACCGCGGTGTTGGCCGTCGAATGGCGCTAGCTGCGCAGCATTTGTGCACCGCCGCCGTCAGTGTCAGCCAGTTTGCCGTGGCATACGGAGCTCCATCGCAGTCTTTAACACTGGTAGCATGCCGCGACAGCGTGGACGTGAACCGTATGTGCAGTTGACGGACTTTGAGCGAGGGCGTATAGTGGGCATGCGGGAGGCCGGGTGGACGTACCGCCGAATTGCTCAACACGTGGGGCGTGAGGTCTCCACAGTACATCGATGTTGTCGCCAGTGGTCGGCGGAAGGTGCACGTGCCCGTCGACCTGGGACCGAACCGCAGCGACGCACGGATGCACGCAAAGACCGTAGGATCCTACGCAGTGCCGCAGGGGACCGCACCGCCACTTCCCAGCAAATTAGGGACACTGTTGCTCCTGGGGTATCGGCGAGGACCATTCGCAACCGTCTCCATGAAGCTGGGCTACGGTCCCGCACACCGTTAGGCCGTCTTCCGCTCACGCCCCAACATCGTGCAGCCCGCCTCCAGTGGTGTCGCGACAGGCGTGAATGGAGGGACGAATGGAGACGTGTCGTCTTCAGCGATGAGAGTCGCTTCTGCCTTGGTGCCAATGATGGTCGTATGCGTGTTTGGCGCCGTGCAGGTGAGCGCCACAATCAGGACTGCATACGACCGAGGCACACAGGGCCAACACCCGGCATCATGGTGTGAGGAGCGATGTCCTACACTGGCCGTACACCACTGGTGATCGTCGAGGGGACACTGAATAGTGCACGGTACATCCAAACCGTCATCGAACCCATCGTTCTACCATTCCTAGACCGGCAAGGGAACTTGCTGTTCCAACAGGACAATGCACGTCCGCATGTATCCCGTGCCACCCAACGTGCTCTAGAAGGTGTAAGTCAACTACCCTGGCCAGCAAGATCTCCGGATCTGTCCCCCATTGAGCATGTTTGGGACTGGATGAAGCGTCGTCTCACGCGGTCTGCACGTCCAGCACGAACGCTGGTCCAACTGAGGCGCCAGGTGGAAATGGCATGGCAAGCCGTTCCACAGGACTACATCCAGCATCTCTACGATCGTCTCCATGGGAGAATAGCAGCCTGCATTGCCGCGAAAGGTGGATATACACTGTACTAGTGCCGACATTGTGCATGCTCTGTTGCCTGTGTCTATGTGCCTGTGGTTCTGTCAGTGTGATCATGTGATGTATCTGACCCCAGGAATGTGTCAATAAATATTCCCCTTCCTGGGACAATGAATTCACGGTGTTCTTATTTCAATTTCCAGGAGTGTACGTTGCAGCATTTATCCAGGGTGAACATCAATAAAACTGGCAAACTGCAGAGACGGATTCCTGACCGGAAATTGAGGAAAAAAGGTCCTATGAACATGCGTCCGAGAATTCATCATTGTCATTGTAGATGGCGCTGACGAATGGAAGTTCTTCTGACTACGTGCCATGTCTGTAGCACGCAGATAACGAGTATGGAGATTGATGACGTCAGTTCTGGTAAAAAACGCTTCGGCGGCAAAGGGCACTGATGACAGAAGTCTCATAACTGTAATCTTGTCCGTAGATGGGAAACCATTGCTGATAATCATTGCAATCGTTGCAGGCTGTTATCAGGCAGGATACACATAATCGTACTTTGGCTTGCATCATGTTGGCGTGCCACTTGCCTGCAACTTTTACTAGGGTTCGTCTCAATATTCTGTAGAACCCAGTCCTCGATATGTGATTTACGGATAGTCCGTCACCTCCCTGTACGTTCGTCTGTCTGAAAGAACCAATGATCACGCAAATGCCAAAAAAGGGCTCGAAATGTGTGATGTGGTTGGTGTCTGTGAGGGTACTTGTGATATAGTCGTGCTGCCTCCCGACCATTTCCATCTGCTTGTACCTACACAGACACAATCTCGGCTTGTTCCCGACATGAATAACTGATTATTCTGCTGCTTCATTACGCCGCGCCAATGATGCAGCCTGCAACACACATGACATGTACTCAGAGGAACTTTCATTCGTCTGCACCATCTACCGTGCCAACGATGCATTTTCGGGCATATTTGCATAGGACCCTTCTTCCCCCCTTTCCAATCAAAAATCCGTCCTTGCGGTTTGTCGGTGTTATTAATGTTCACCTTTCATGCGCAGAACCGTACCAGGGTGATCATGTGCCCCCTGGTAGAACTGCCAAAACTGCAACCTTTTCTGCAATTTTCGCCTACGCAACTTACTTACTTACTTATAACTTTTAAGTAGTTTAATAAAAATAAATTGTTTTAGAAAAAATTATTTAAATGAACTATATCGACAAAAAATATTGCATACAACCATCTATAACATTCGTAGGTAAATTACACATTGGATAAATTCTGAAAGGATGGATCCCTGCACTGATCTGGAGTGATTATGAAATCAAGGAAAACTTAAATCAGGATCGCTACGGAAGACTTATTCTTGAATTTTGTCTTATTTACTCCACAGCACCTTAAATACTTGCTTCATCCGGCTCCGGTTTTGATCCACTTGTGATCCACTTGTCAGTCGGTAGAAATCGACAAAAATCGGAATCCTTCGGTGAAGCAACCTATTTGATTCAACATCATCTTCCCTATCTTTGGTATCTACAAGCTATGGTGAAGGGGACAAGGTAATGACACTAGGAGCTTACTGTAAAGTGACGTCAGGATGATTTGTCACTCAATGCGACCATGAAACTCGAAAACGGTCGAAACATGAAGTACATTAGAAACTCCATATTGGATTTCAGGCTATTTCCTTCTCTCCTAGCGTGTTATGTCACCATGCCGTTTCAAGAAAACTGCACATTGAAGATTCGTCACAAACACGTCACTTTTAGTAAGATTTGTAACAGATGAATGTCCGTTAGGAACACAGTGGTGGTAACAACCATCAGGAGATCCGAAGATGAAAGCTGCTGTTATTCGCCGTCGTCAAAGAGTAAGGGAAGTGGTGATATGGAGGCGAACGAAGTAGTCTCATCTCCTGGTATGTTGTAATATTTTTTCCCATCTTCATATTTGTAAGAGAGTCTGGTTCCTCTTATTAGTGTAACAGAAGTGTATTCTGAAATATTCGATGTTATTTACGCATAAAAGCGGTCTCCTTCTAGAATGAATATATTCACTCTTATGACTTCAGTCTGATTAAAGACAAATGACTGAATTGTTATGAGTGAAATGAGCAGCTATGACATTTCTTTTCTATTCTTCCAAATATTTATCTGTATTCTCTGTACATCTTGTGAAAACCGAGGGCTAGGTCCAAAGACCGGCGACGTTTATATTACTAATCAAAGACGCTACCCCTAGACCACGGGTGGAAACCATGCTAACGACAGGTATCCTTCGGGGTGTAGTTGGTTCTTATGAACCTACTTAGACGGAACGACACTGTACAAATGACGTTGAGACAGCAGCGTGGATTTACACCGACTATCCGAGGGAATGGCTTCTCCTTGTAGGCGGTAGATGGGAATACAATGGGGTAGACGACCTCACGTGGCTTTCTCGGATAATTCTACTTTTTTTCTTTAATTTCTGTATCTGCGACCTTGAGGGGTGCTGTCTCAGCACCCTCTCTGCCTGGCCCTCTATATGCCCCTCCGCCACTGATGTGTACGTATAGTCCTAATCCACTATCGGTCTTTTCAAAACAGGAATGTCTCTGAACATAGGCCAAGAGATCGCTTCCATCGTCATATCCGCCCTTGATTCCACTGCGTCTGTGAGAATTGTAATTTGGTGTGACTTCATAATAGCTTCTACTGAGAGCAGGGCCGGTACATAAGGGTGCTTCATAGCATTTGCATTGAATGTGTAGGGATGAAGGACCACGTAATGGGTAACAAGCTTTGCTAGCGACAAAACGTTCACCGACACATCCCAACAAACCTTACCATCCTCTAGTATTTTCTGGCCGTTAGACGACGAGATGCCACTGAACTAGCAGGATCATCAAATAATTTGTGCTGCGTACTGCCTAACCCAGTACATTGATAAACTGATTCTCAACAGGAAAACCTAAACAGAGAAAGAAACTTCAATTTTGCAAGGTCGACGGACACCCTTTCATACGGAGCCGATGACTGGATTACAGGCAACGCACAAGGCAGACAGACACCACAGAATGTCTACGGCTCAGGGGCATTACCAATACCAAAGGATGGCTAGCGTCGCAAGGAAGTGTCAAAAAACATTTTGTCTCTAAAAAAAGTTATTCCCCATGAGGTCATCTATCGCCACTGCGTTTCGGAGGAAGGAGGACTGCCTGCCTCGTGTGGCCATTTGGTTATGAACATTACCGAGTAGTAAGGGACCTGGTAAAACTATGTACCGTTATGCGAGTCGATGATCAGCATTAAGCCTATTTCCCATCTGAGCACACGTAATTACCGCACCGCGTCTGTTCAAATTTCCTTGCAGCCACTTGTTTCTCAGCGAGAATGTGTACTATATCCAATATTTATTCTTTGCTTCCTGATGTCACTTTTCCTCGGATGTCAGCCACTCTGTTTCGTTGGTTACTGAGAGGAACTAAATGAATGATCTGCTCAAAGTACTAACAAGCTTTTGCGAATAAACAGCAGCAACATTCTATGCACTTGTAACGAAATTCACGTAGTTTAATTTGTGTGAAATCCCATGTTGACATGTATCATTTCCTTATTATTTTATGTCATTTCATCTCAGTTCTCAACTATTTTCGTAAGTGTATGTACGAACAGAACGTTCAGTCTGTTAATACTATACACTGAAAGACAGATAATAAAAAAAGACGCACAACGAAGGACCTACCCGAATGGCGGTACGAGACGGAAATTGGTGGACATGATGTAGATGTACAGACAAACAAATTTTTACAATTCCAGAAAAGTTGGATGATTTATTCAAAGGAATGAGCTTCACAAATTGAGCAAGCGAAGTATAGGTTGCTCCAGCTTTGGCACTTATGCAAGCTGTTATTCGGCTTGACGTTCATTAACAGAGTTGCTGCATGTCCTCCTGAAGCATATCACGACAAATGATCTCCAACTGACGCTTTTCATCGCTAAAGCCCCTAGCTGTTTAGAAGGCCCTGCCCACAATGCTCCAAACGTTTTCAATTAGGAAGAGAAATGGCGACCTTGTTGGCCAAGGTATGATTTGGCAAGCACGAAAAGAAGCGGTAGAAACTCTCCCCGTGTGCAGGGGCGCATTATCTTGCTGAGATGTATCCCACTATGTCTGGCCATGAAAGGAAACAAAACGGGGGTTGAATCATCGTTTACGAACCGCTGTTCTCTGAGGGTGCCGAGGATGGCAACAGAAGGGGTTCTGGTATGTAATGAAATGCCACCTCACGTCAGCACTGCTGGTTGGCCATTCGGCAGTCTACATCCAGGCTGGTATCCCGCCGCTGTGCAGGGCGTCTCTAGACACTTGTTTGGCCTGGAATCTCATTTTTTCATCGATGAATCCCTCTTCGAACTGGGCTTGCGGATGACCAACGAAGACGTGTTTGGAGGTGCGTCGGATAGTAGTGGGATACTAAGCTGACTGTCGCCCGTTATATGGCCCGACAGCCAGGGTACCATTTCCTCTCATAGCAGAACCCCTTTGGTCATCATCTTCGGCACCCTTACAGAACATTGGTACGTCTACGATATTCTACGCCTCGTTTGGTTGGCGTTCATGGCAAGCCTTCATGGGCTCCCAGCCCACCCGCGCACGGCCAGAGTTTCTGGTGCTTGCCTTCGTGCTTGCCAAATCATAACTTGGCCAGCTACGTCTCCGGATTCCGCCCCAATTGAGAACGTTTGGAACGTTATGGGCAGGGCCCTCAAAACAGCTGAAGATTTTGATGATGTAACGCGTCAATTGGAAAGGAATTGGGCTAAATCGCTCCGCCAAACAATACCAAGCCTAATAACTGCTTGCGTAAGTGTCAGAGGTTGACTAAAGTGTTTTTGACTTGCTCAATTTGTGAAGCTGTTTCTCCTGAAAAAGTCATCTAATTTTTCTGAAATTGTAAGCATTTGTTTGCCCGCCCAAGTACAGCTACCGCCACCGTCCCATTCGGGTTATTTCTTCTTGAAGCGTCATTTATTTATTTATTTATTTACTTGTTTGCTAGTCCTAGAGTGTATCAGTTTAAGAACAGGTGGTCACGTTCTAGACTGTGAATCGTCACACATGGATCACGTATGTTAAAAGTAATGATGTACTGTGTCTTGTAACCCTTTCGTTCTCTGGTAATAGTAACTGACGGAAGCCATCGGTATTAGAGTATTGTAACTCAAGTTTTATGTTCCTCGTTTCTCCTCAGTACCCAATTACACCACTCCTCAAATTATTTTATGATGAATAGATTTTAAATGCCAACATGCATACGCAGTTGATGTTCCCTCTGCAAAGGCTTGTGTGCTGATCTGAACTTCCTGACCGGTTAAAAGTGTCAAAGCTGAGACCTTTGCATTTCGCAGAAAAGGGCTCTACCAACTTAGCTACCCCAGCACGACCCACTATCAGCACCCTCGCAGCGTTACTTCCGTTTTAATCTGCCAGAAAGCTTTAGATCAGCGCACAATCCACTGCAGAGGGAAAACCAATTCTGTAACAATCTCTCAGGCTATGGCTAAGCCATTTCTCGTGAACATCCTTCTTTCTGAGTACTACCCCCACAAGGTGTATATGAAAGCTTTAGATCAGCGCACAATCCACTGCAGAGGGAAAACCAATTCAAAAACAATCTCCCAGGCTATGGCTAAGCCATTTCTCGGGAACATCCTTCTTTCTGAGTACTACCCCCGCAAGGTGTATTTGAGATCGTCTGTGAAATGCGGAAGATTGGAGAAGACGTACTAGCGGAAATACGGCTACGAGGGCGAGACATGAGTCGTGCTTCCATAGTTCTGTTATTAGAGCAGTTGCACGCCAAAGGCAAAGGACTCAGTTTTGAATCCCGGCCTGGACACAATATTATATCTGGCAGTGATATCAGCTACATGCACGGTACGCATTCCAAGTTCTAAGGTACGTTTCGCAGCAGACAGTCTACAGGTCCCATGGCAGAACTACAGATGGGCCATATTGTGCTGTGCTGCTTGCTACTATGGCGAGATTAATTACATTGATTCAGTTCAGAGCTTGATATGCCAGGAAAGGTGTTTTTTTTTTTTTTTTTAGTAAGAATTTCTAGGCTACAGATAAGTATTCACGTTCAGCTTACACTGGTTCACTGGTTCCTGGATACTTGCGACTCAGTGTGATATAACAAGCGCTTCACTCTATGGTTGGTACGCTACGAACCCTCAGTGAGACGGTTTCATCGTGTTACAAGTTTGTCTTTCAGTATCAGGATTCGTAATTGAGTATGCACTTACATATTCCACGATTATAGAGCAGTTCGTAGCAAATAGCATTCTCTGCTGTTTGTCACTGACCAATAACGTGTGATCCATGACTCGTGATATAAGTATATAATTTCTTAGTTATTGGCCATACTAACATGAATATATGTGCTAGTATGTTGTATTTGCTAATACATACGGCGAGCTGTATGTACACTCACAAATGTCAAGTTGGGAGCAAGGTGCAAAAATTGTCTGTGGACATTTCATTCTTTAGAAAGAAAAACGTCGGTATTACGGTGAGGATAAGGACTTTGCCACGAATACAGCTCCATAATGTTCTCCAGTCGAATCCTAGTACAGTAAAAGAGTTCCGTGGCAAGCATGTTAAGCAAAACTAGACATGATTGTCTTAATGGGATTTCCGCGATCGTTCTTTAAATAAAAATATGGCATTTCAGTCTTTGATCGCTAGTTATAACAGTGAACCGACAGTTCTGTACTGACAAGTTACTCTGTAACTGCAATATACACTCCTGGAAATTGAAATATGAACACCGTGAATTCATTGTCCCAGGAAGGGGAACCTTTATTGACACATTCCTGGGGTCAGATACATCACATGATCACACTGACAGAACCACAGGCACATAGACACAGGCAACAGAGCATGCACAATGTCGGCACTAGTACAGTGTATATCCACCTTTCGCGGCAATGCAGGCTGCTATTCTCCCATGGAGACGATCGTAGAGATGCTGGATGTAGTCCTGTGGAACGGCTTGCCATGCCATTTCCACCTGGCGCCTCAGTTGGACCAGCGTTCGTGCTGGACGTGCAGACCGCGTGAGACGACGCTTCATCCAGTCCCAAACATGCTCAATGGGGGACAGATCCGGAGATCTTGCTGGCCAGGGTAGTTGACTTACACCTTCTAGAGCACGTTGGGTGGCACGGGATACATGCGGACGTGCATTGTCCTGTTGGAACAGCAAGTTCCCTTGCCGGTCTAGGAATGGTAGAACGATGGGTTCGATGACGGTTTGGATGTACCGTGCACTATTCAGTGTCCCCTCGACGATCACCAGTGGTGTACGGCCAGTGTAGGAGATCGCTCCCCACACCATGATGCCGGGTGTTGGCCCTGTGTGCCTTGGTCGTATGCAGTCCTGATTGTGGCGCTCACCTGCACGGCGCAAAACACGCATACGACCATCATTGGCACCAAGGCAGAAGCGACTCTCATCGCTGAAGACGACACGTCTCCATTCGTCCCTCTATTCACGCCTGTCGCGACACCACTGGAGGCGGGCTGCACGATGTTGGGGCGTGAGCGGAAGACGGCCTAAAGGTGTGCGGGACCGTAGCCCAGCTTCATGGAGACGGTTGCGAATGGTCCTCGCCGATACCCCAGGAGCAACAGTGTCCCTAATTTGCAGGGAAGTGGCGGTGCGGTCCCCTGCGGCACTGCGTAGGATCCTACGGTCTTGGCGTGCATCCGTGCGTCGCTGCGGTCCGGTCCCAGGTCGACGGGCACGTGCACCTTCCGCCGACCACTGGCGACAACATCGATGTACTGTGGAGACCTCACGCCCCACGTGTTGAGCAATTCGGCGGTACGTCCACCCGGCCTCCCGCATGCCCACTATACGCCCTCGCTCAAAGTCCCTCAACTGCACATACGGTTCATGTCCACGGTGTCGCGGCATGCTACCAGCGTTAAAGACTGCGATGGAGCTCTGTATGCCACGGCAAACTGGCTGACACTGACGGCGGCGGTGCACAAATGCTGCGCAGCTAGCGCCATTCGACGGCCAACACCGCGGTTCCTGGTGTGTCCGCTGTGCCGTGCGTGTGATCATTGCTTGTACAGCCCTCTCGCAGTGTCCGGAGCAAGTATGGTGGGTCTGACACACCGGTGTCAATGTGTTCTTTTTTCCATTTCCGGGTGTGTATGATCTGAAGATGGGCAGCTAGCCTGAAACCGGTCATTGAAAATAAAAAATAGCGATCGAAGACTGAAATGCCATATATTTATTTTAAGTATGTTAAGGTTAGTGTACGTTGTCGGCTTTTATTATTTTAGACTGCAGACTGCGTACATTTACCGTACTTCGCATCGTACGCTCCACTCCCGTCGTTACTGCTTCCTGACGCTTCATCATCACATGTATCACTCTTGCCGATAAACACAAAGAAGATTTTCACAAGCCGACGCAGGACATCTTAGCCGCTTAGCCACCTTGATTGCAGAGTTCTATCGTTTGTTTGCGGGTCAGTTATCCAGCACTGAAACACGCTAGTCCCATACGCTAATTAGGATCACCTTAAAAGCTACACGAACAGTCACCAAATCAACTCTTTCTTTATTACATTTCGCAGTTAAGAGGTCTCTTAATCTTTTTAGTGCCTCTCTATTCCGCGAAATATTGACAACCAGATGTCATACATAATTTTTTGATATGAATTTCATCGAAATTACTGGAGACATCTCGCCTGTCTTTCCACCTCGTATCCCTTTTTCTTCAATACATCGAACATAAGTATTCCTATCATTAACAATATCGATGGACGAAAGAATATCTGAATCTTCGAAATCCAAGAATGGCCACGGTGCTATGGTGGTGCTGCGCACACTAGATTATCGTGGGATAACTTTTTAACATGTGACACATATGCGGTGAGGGCAAGAGAGCCATTACTCTGTCTACAAAAATCTAACGGGAAGAGCTCGTTGGCACTACGGTTCTAAAGCTTAGACAAAAAGAAAAGAATACCGAACACACGCATACTGTTGAGCCAAAACTTTATGGGCATCTTATTAATAAAGTGTTAGTTCACGTTTGGGAAACAATACAGCGCCGATTCCCCGTAGCATCGATTCCGCAAGTCTTTGGTAGGCAGGAAGCAAGTGGTCCGCAGTAATGTTCAAGTAGTTCTCAGTTATCATGGTGCCTTCGATTACTGTCATATCTCCTACGGAAGTCAAGGTGAATGACCTAAAAGTACAACAGTGTACTAACCATAATGTGACTGTCGCGTGTTAAGTGCTGCGAGCAGCCATTCTGATGAATGATGGCATGTCCGGACACAATCATGCCTTGTGTAACAAAAACGTGACTGGTAAAATCTTTCTAAAGCCAAGAGCGCATAAATTATTTTTATTTGCAAACAACAAGTTTCAACAGCATTTGCTGTATTTTCAGGTATTCAAAAATTTTGGTTTTAAAATGGGTTTATTTTGAGTTGGACATTACGCCAAGTTGTTACGTAGATAAAATGTAGTCTGTAATATGAAGGTATGTCGTAAATAAACCATTTAAAATCAAAAAGCACTTTGTGCACATGATCATGTCCATATACGTAGCGCTCAACAGAATGCACAGAAAAACATCTCTTTTACTTCATATGTTCTAATCACTGGAGATTCCCTTTAGACAGCGTATAGAGTACGACTTGCCAGTTCAGTCCGAAACGTGATTCACAGAACACGTTTTCGTTGATCCAGTCTCGATGATCGCGTATTCACTGTATTAAAATTGTCGTTGTCATTGGGTCAACATGAGAACACGTATTGATCGCCTGCTGCGGAGTCCCAACAATGTGCTCTGAATGGTGTGGTCAGACACACTACTTGTGTCTGTATCCGCACCGTACTCTTTCTTCATGTCTGCCACAAATTGCCGCCTATCCGGGTTTACAGACGAATAAGCCTCCGCATGTACTGTGACGAGACGAAGACATACAACACCTTGTCGTCAGTTTGCGGTTTCATCGTCTTTCAATCACTTTCCACAGGTGCTTGCGACGGTAGCACGTGAATGGCCGAGCACCTTCCCCGTTTCCTAGATGCCCGTTCCCAGGCGACGAGCCAGAATAATTCTTATGTTTGTTAAAAGTCGCTTGTTGTTGTTGTGGCCTTCAGTCCTGAGACTGGTTTGATGTAGCTCTCCATGCTACTCTATCCTGTGCAAGCTTCTTCATCACCCAGTACCTACTGCAACCTACATCCTTCTGAATCTGCTTAGTGTATTCATCTCTTGGTCTCCCTCTACGATTTTTACCCTCCATGCTGCCCTCCAATGCTAAATTTGTGAGCCCTTGATGCCTCAAAACATGTCCTACCAACCGATCCCTTCTTCTAGTCAAACTGTGCCACAAACTTCTCTTCTCCCCAATCCTATTCAATACCTCCTCATTAGTTACGTGATCTACCCACCTTATCTTCAGCATTCTTCTGTAGCACCACATTTCTAAAGCTTCTATTCTCTTCTTGTCCAAACTAGTTATCGTCCATGTTTCACTTCCATACATGGCTACACTCCATACAAATACTTTCAGAAACGACTTCCTGACACTTAAATCTATATTCGATGTTAACAAATTTCTCTTCTTCAGAAACGATTTCCTTGCCATTGCCAGTCTACATTTTATATCCTCTCTACTTCGACCATCATCAGTTATTTTACTCCCTAGTCGCTTATATCAGTGATTTCCCCATTTGCGACCTGTAGCGTCACTAGAGTGATTCCCCATTCCCTTCTACTCAGCTTGTATGCATTCCCCCGCTCGTTGTCAGGTATTGAAGACTTAATGACTTGTATGTTGTTACGATGAACCCTGTTGGGAGCTATCGAGGGCACTCCAAGATAGGAAATCAGAGACACAATGCAGAGAGCAGGAAAAAAAGGTAGCGTTTAGGTTACCGTAGCTAAACAGCAACACTGTATAGCCTTGCAAACTGCGGACGCTATGGGCAGAGAATTACCTGGTAACTCCATCCACCACCTAGACGCTATTGTAAGGTGTCACAGTAGAAGATGACTACGAACAGGCACTCTTATGAGAGGCAGGAAGCTTGATACTTGTCCCTGAGCATCGCGACGTCAGTGGGATTACACAAGTTACAGCGCTGTTAGAGCAGTCCACACTCAGAAAGGGTCTGAGGGAGGAGCCAAGTGACCTAAAACACAGTTGTTGCTAGCCATAATAGAAGTGATACTAACGTTCAGCTTCATCTGAACGATGTTCCTAACAAACTTGGACTTTGTTAATGTATAGTCCAGAGGCATCCCTACTACCAAGTACGAATAGGAGAGGAATCTAAATGCGGTTGGCCATAGGCGTTCTAGAGAAGCAGAGCGACTCGCCAGATTGGACGAAACTTGTTAAGTGCCGGTGGATTGGTGGGTCGAGTGTAGGAAAGGAGAAATAGTGCGCAACCACAATTCTTTAAAAAACCAAGTTTTTGTATTCAGAGGGAGTCATCAATCAGATTTTTGGGGCGCCAGCTCCGAATCGCTCGTGGCCACCCTCGGTAAGCTTAGACATGTCTGTTTTTCTGACTTGGAGTGGTGCTCTAAAGTTTGTAGTTAACACGCTGCTAGTGTTCGGTACTTCTGTCAGAGCCCACCCCCCATGGATTCAGGCACTCACTTCTGTTGCACCGAGTTGTCTCCTTCGCTTTTTCTAATGTTTGGAATTAGCTTTCAACGGAGTACTTAGTAAATAGTGTTAATTAGATCCCTGAATTCCAAAGTCTCCTGCTGAAAGCATCCTGCAGGCCTCTTGTACGCTTAAATTTCACAAGTTTTTGTATTCGCCAATACTGAAAATAGGCCTGTGGCCTACTTACATTGGCCATCTCTGTTGTATAAGAAATTCCGGCGTCTGATAAACGTTTAGAGATAGAATCTTTATTACACCTAGCTAGGACTAACAAGCTCCAAGGCAAAGATGATTTAGATAAAGATCATTAAGATCGTTTCTGTTCACTAGTCGCAGTGGGAAGCGATGCGACTTTAGAGAAAAGCATCTTCCCCCTCTGCGAAAACATAAAAAAGCCAATAATTGGCGGTTTCATTTTTTGCAGCGAGGTAGGTTATTAACTCTTGCCCTGGTTCGACAGGAGTTTGTGCTGCTGTGTGAGAGCGGAGATTTAGCGCCTCTAGAGCTCTGTGATTGGCTCAAGATGGCGTGAAGATGGTGTCGTTCATGCACTTTGTGGGAAACGAATTTTTTTCTGGGGAGGTGCGAGGCACTCGGGTGTTGGACTTTAGTCTGGTAGGAAGTCTTCTGGTCAATCCTCTGGCATGTGTGGTTGGTGCTTAGGAGCTGTCCTGTGACTGAATAGTGTGGAGCCGGTGGTGAAGTTCTTACTGTGCCAACAGTGTGACTACAAACGTCTCGGACTAGTCATTGCCGCACACTTATTCGTTTTCGGTTTACCAGTCTTGATGTTTGGTATCCTTGTGCGCACTGTCGAATAAGTGAGCCAAATTTGTACTTGGTACGACCAGCGAGTGGGTATTTTACACACTGTAATCTACCGTGATTTCAGGGCTCTGGTAGAGAGTAAATTGCGATCCGTCTGCCTGATCGCTAGACCGTGAGATTTTTTTGTGTTTCGTTTGTGGCCGCGATCGATTCATAGGTGCCGCCTCACGTCTCGCCTCTGCCGCCACATCTCGCCAGCTGCAAGTTACATCGCAGCACAAAGCAAACTGTGTATGGTACTGCTGCTCCGGCCTTGTCAGGACGAACAGATCTCAATCGCCACTTGCTATCAGCTGCTCATATATAGAGGAAATTCTGTAGATTTGAACATTCAAAGTCTGCTCAGAGTCAGATCAATTTAGATTGCTTTATCCAAAAATTTTTTCAGGGCCAGAGAACTTTACTCCTTTCTGCCACCCAGCGTCCTTGTCCATTGTGGCCTTTAACCATCTGTTAGTTGTTTACGGTATTCAAACACAATTTGCTTAGCATAATTTATGTTTATCTTCGTTTTGGAAAAATAAATGTAGTCAGCAAATTAAATTTTGCATGCATTCGTAATCATTTTATATAATTTCCCCACAGGCTAACTTTCATTGTGATGTCCCCTGCCAGGATGTCGGATTGATGGCACCTTCTGTGACCGTCAGATCGTAGATAGTGTTGCATAGTGAAGTTTCTGTTCCCCATATTTAATGTGGTGCACTGGGTAGAATAGATTCGCATTGCTGGCGCCTAGACACGCTACTAATATTTAATTATTGTATGTGTGTATTTTCATGTTGTGGTTGTTATTTCTGTATCACTTGTTTGTTTCTGACGGCGAACGGCATTGTGCTGATTTGTTAGGATTGAGATTTTCGTTTGTGAGTGTAGACAAGCTTGCTGTTATTTGAATGCAGTGTCAGGAACTAGGAATCAGTAGTTCACGGGAGCGTAATTTAGAGTGAAATCTGTGTGGTACATGAATGTGTAGTTTTTAAATTCATTTGGGTCAAAATTAGAGTGCATGCTTACAAGAAGCAAGGCACGTTTGCTACAAAGTAGCGGAAGTAATTGTGTTTTTTTAACCGTGGATCCACGCCAGATTATTAGCGGCGGCCAGGCAGATACTGCACGGGATTCTCAGGTAAATGCGGTTGCGGATCGACCAGAAATGTCAAACGTAGAACCTGCAGAGTATGACATGTCTCAGTCCGGTGAAAGTGAACGGGAGACCGCAGCAGAACGAAATGTACGCGCTGCTGGTACGAAACGCCCCGTCAGTGAGACTGGCAGACCAGAACCACGAACGAGACGTCGCAAAATGATGGAATCTCGTTCATCTAGTCCTGGAAGTGTTAGCGGTGGATCTCAGTTTGAGACTCTCATGCAATTCATGCAAGAGGCAGAAAGAAAGAAACAAGAAGCAGAGGAAAAGCGACGGGAGGAAGAGGACGAAAGACACAAATTAGTCATAGAACGCTCACAGACGGTATAGATGGAGTCAAGAAAGAGATCGCGGGAATCCAAGAAGAGCTAGAGAGTGTCAAAAAACGAAAGGATCGCGGACCAGGTGAAGCGCGATGCCAAAACAGCGTGATTGGTAGCGCAAGTCGCACGAAAGGACGCATCATTGGCCAAAGAACAAATTAAGCTGAAAAGAACTGAGGCGTGTAAGACAAAAAAAGCACTTGCAACTCTCCAAAAGCAAGGCAAAAATGGAGTTCAAGAGACGCAGGGAAAAATGAGTGAAGCTGCGAAATGGATCGAACAGACAGAAATCGAACCGGCCGAAATCTCTGAAGTTAAAGATCAGCAGACCCGAGTCGCCACGCAACAAAAGAGTTGACAAAGAACGATCAGCAGACATATGAGCGGGTCGCGGAATTGCAAACACAATCTCGTCCGATAGAGCACCAACGAGAGCATTACAGAAGTGAAGAAAACGTTTTGCGACTCTCCGAACCGCTATAAGAGGACACACCTCCTGCACATGGTCGAATGCAGCAGGAATATGCTCCTGTCGCGGCGGAACGTAGTGGAAAATGCTCAGTCGGTAGCACACAGCATGTCAGAGACCGAGCCCGAAAACAATTGTGCACGTCTACGGGGGTCAGAAACGTTATTAGGTGAAGCCGACAACGCGAGGGAATACCGTAACAAAGCAAGAGGATTGTTGGGGCGCGGATACATGGAATCATGCGCTGCAGACGAGAGGGAAAATTCGTAGGGCTTATACGTCGAACCTTTCGACCACAGACTTTTCTTGACCATCCAGCTGTAGTGGTTAATAAGAAAGAAAACGAGAAGAGAAGAAAAGAAAAGGTTGAAAATGTGGGAAGAAATGGTGAATAAGAAAAGGGGTTTTTAAAATCGTTAGTGAAAGTGAAAAAGGGAAAGAATGAAATGCAAATCGGACTTCGTATTACAGAAAAGTTATCGGACTTCGTGATCCGGAAAATCTATTGCTAGGGTGGTCCTTGTGGCGTTTCTGAGCAAACGTCAAACCAATTTCCACTACAAAAATTATTTGAAAAAAGACAGAGAATAACAAATGTAACTAACAGGGGGAAATGGCGTAGATAAGAGTTCATCCTTTACCATGTTAACATGTCTTCTTTCGTGCGGCGTCCAGGTCTTCAAAAATCTCCTACTTCATTTCTGCGTGAAAAGTCTGCCCCGAAATCTTGCAATCGTCCAGGAATCACTAATTTATACAAATTAAAATCATCTTGATACTGAATGCAGTTTAATTTACTTTGCTACTTCCATCCTCCGAATTTCATAACAACTTCCACAGTATGTCTACACATTAAAATCAGATCAAGACTAGCTAATACGTTTTTTACGTCTGCATTAAGCTTCCGCTCTCGAGAGACAATAGACGGATAGAAAAAAAAGAGTTACAATTTTAGTATTTTCTCTGCCGTCGAGCGCTCACACCGCTGCGACGGTATAATTTATATCTGAGGGAACGAGTGTAGCGCGGCGAAATTCCAAGTCCCGCTACACAGCATTTTCAAGTCTAGGAGGAGGCGAACAACGCACTACATCCAAAGACCTCGACGGCACAGTACGATCACGTGCTACGAGAATCTTGGGCACTGAAGTACAAGCTCCAGTTTAACTGTGGTTTCTCAGAAGGATCGATTTCAGAACATATGCGCGAAGTTGTGGAGAGTTGTCGTTCCTACCAAGAATTTAAGGACGCATTCCTTAGTACATATTGGTCGCAAGATACACAGGAGAGAATAAAACAGGATATCATGTTAGGAAAGGACTTAAAAGCGTCAGGATACCGCAGTCCTGTCAAATTCTTCGAATCCGTAGTCAAGAAGAACCGATTTTTGGATCAACCGTAGAGTCTCAAGGAAATTATAGGCCACTGCTACATTAAGCTACCATTACGTTACCAGCAACTGCTCATCGATAGATGCACCAATTCAACTGAAGCTTTCAGGAGTGCGCTGTGCGAACTCGAGTACGTGAATGAAATTCACAACTCGCGGGAAAGAGTAGAAATAATGACCGTAACGGGCCAGATTTGCCAGAAAGGAATGACGATGGACGAAATGGGGAAAAACATTGATCGAATCGAAACTAAAATTCAAATTTCAATGGGAATAACCAGCCTTTATGGAAAAATAGTAAAAAGCGTGGAAATTATGGTCAAAACCACAACGGCTACCGACAAAACAGAAACTGGAGAGAGCAACAGAACTCGAACCAGGATCGACAGGATTCTAGGGACCAATAGCAAAGCAATAGCAGGACATACAACGGTCAAGATCAATGGGATGAATAACATAGCGAATATGTGGAATTGAGGCCAGGGGTGACGTAGAGAAAATTCAAACAGCCGCTGCGTACTCAGCTCAAAACAATGCCGCAGAAACTATCGGAACGAGCGATATTAACCTGTTAGAGAACGAAGATACGAGAGAACTGCCACGGGAAGAGAAGGTTCAGTATGTAAATAGTCTCCATGGACGAAATGTTCAACGTAATTTAATGTTGATATTGTGTTGTTTAGCGTAATTTTCCATTTGTAATATTTAGGTGTTATTTTGTTTGTTTGTCATTTCTGTTAGTTTTCAGCATGAGTCCTTCTTGAACGTTGTTAAATGAGTTACGTTTTTGTGACATCTTCACGCCAAATTCACTGGCAGGTGGCAGATTGAATTGAAATTCCGTTGCCTGTTATACGTCATCACTAATTTGCACTATTTGTGGCATATCAATGCTGACAACTCCAGAAAACTGAGTACTGCTGTAATTTCTTTGGACCTCACAATTTTTGCCCGATTTCCGCAATTGAGCATTTTTCTCTGTCGTAGCATTCTCGAAGAAGAGCCTTCACAAGTATCACATGGCCAATGATATTGTTTCTGTTTAGTTTCCGCGGTTTCTTGTACACCGCCCAAGGGACGGATGTACGTCACTTTCTGTTTTTCGTGGTGCCAAGAAGGTAAACCGTGCCACAGAGCATGTGCCTCTCGATTTGCGGGTGTATTTCGCATTGTGATAGTGTCGGAAGTTCCATGCGGCTTTTCACGGATGATGCTGTAGTATACAGAGAAGTTGCAGCATTAGAAAATTGCAGCGAAATGCAGGAAGATCTGCAGCGGATAGGAACTTGGTGCAGGGAGTGGCAACTGACCCTTAACATAGACAAATGTAATGTACTGCGAGTACATAGAAAGTAGCGTCATTTATTGTATGATTATATGATAGCGCAACAAACACTGGTAGCAGTTACTTCTGTAAAATATCTGGGAGTATGCGTGCAGAACGATTTGAAGTGAAATGACCATATAAAATTAATTGTTGGTAAGGCGGGTGCCAGGTTGAGATTCATTGGGAGAGTCCTTAGAAAATGTAGTCCATCAACAAAGGAGGTGGCTTACAAAACACTCATTCGACCTGTACTTGAGTATTGCTCATCAGTGTGGGATCCGTACCAGGTCAGGTTGACAGAGGAGATAGAGAAGATCCAAAGAAGAGCGGCGCGTTTCGTCACGGGGTTATTTGGCAAGCGTGATAGCGTTACGGAGATGTTTAGCAAACTCAAGTGGCAGACTCTGCAAAAGAGGCTTGCTGTCCAGGTTCCGAGAGGGTACGTTTCTGGATGAGGTATCGAATATATTGCTTCCCCTTACTTATGCCTTCAGAGGAGATCAAGAATTTAAATTAGAGAGATTCGAGCGCGCACGGAGGCTTTCCGGCAATCGTTCTTCCCGCGAACCATACGCGACTGGAACAGGAAAGGGAGGTAATGACAGTGGCACGTAAAGTGCCCTCCGCCACACACCGTTGGGTGGCTTGCGGAGTATAAATGTAGATGTGTTAGTGGTCCACGCTTTGGGTGCGTGTCGACGCTAAGATTCAGTGTGCTATGAGCATGTGTGTCTCGATTTTCGGATGTGTTTCGTATGGTGTTAGCGGTCCACGCTTTGGGCGCGTGTGGACGCTAAGACTCGGTGTGACATGAGCCATCGCCTGTCGTGGGATGTAGCCTGTCTCGCGGTGGAATTTTGCCAGCGCCATGTGAGCGCCGTCGGCGAAAAATTGTGTATGGGAAATTAGCTCGGACAAGTGCAAGTCATAGCAGAGTAGCGAACCCCAGATCCGGAAATAGAAAGCAGAAACGAAATGATGGACCATGGATGAGATTTATATTAGAAAAAAATTCATTTGTATATATAATTCAGTATGCTTTTGTTTCATTTCAGCAGCAGCGATCCTAACAGAGGAGACCGGAGGCATCCTTGTACTATGTAAAATTACGTGTACATAATCATTAATGCCACTACAAAGGTTTCAGGCAAATCACCAGCACCTGAGGGAGTAGAGGCACTTCCTGGCCACTTCAGAGTCAGCAGACAACACCGGCACATCGGAAATAAAAAAGGGGAGTATACAAAGAATAAAATGCCTGAAAATTCGCTTCGGTAGCATTAGAAAAGGCATAGTGTAGTACAATAAGATAGATTTAGTTTTGGGAGAAGTCTGCACGTTTGGTGGAGGTATAGAGGTAGTGCCAGCGTAAAATTAAAGTGCGTGACAGGAGTAGAACTAACCGAAAACTAACATAAGCACATGCACACACAACGAAAGACACCTCACGCCTCATAATTTACGTCAATATAACGTTAACAGGGCCCTACAATCATTAAATTTATTTTTGGTTTTGCTTCCTTAGTAATAAAATAAATAAATATATTAAGTAAAGAAAAAATTGTATTCATAATTATTTTCTTTTATGTAAATGGATTATATCGATGTAATGAAATTTGTGAGAGAGTATGACACCTGACCACACTTGAGGATTGTGCAGACTCCGGTACCAATACAGCAGACTGGACGTCACGTCCCACGCTAGCCAATGAGGGGAGAAGGGAGCGGCTAGGCATAGTGAGTCCCTATAGCAGCCCAGGTGAATGTACAACCAGACCACCTGCTGCGACTGAACCGGCCTGCCAGCTGATACACCTACGTCACACAGCCAGTCGTCTACCAGTACCAGTCTCACAAGTCAGTGCAGATAGCGAGATGACACCTCGCGCTGACAGCAACCCCCTAGCGGTCTGTGGTCGGCCAGACTGCTAACTGAGGGACAAGCGAGTCACGTGGCACCACAGTCGGCGCATGCACCGAGCCTAACTGACTCATCGGGATGCTGAGAGTGACGTGTCCTGTTTACAACAGGTGAACTAATCCGATGTCCCGCGACGGCAGGTGTGTTCCGAAGCAGAGGCGATCGGAAAGAGCAGGGCTGCCCCACGTCCTGCTAACACTGAATGGATTTTTACTGCAGGGGGCAGGTCAAATGTTATGACTTCACGCCAGTCACTGATGGCAAGCTGCTGCCTGACCAGGATGATGCCAAGCTGTGGTCCAGAAGCTGTCCAAGATGCCGGTTGCTGCCCAGACAACAGATGCTGTGAGATGAGAAGAAACGCCAGAGACTTCTGCTGCCACTTCCGCCACGTCATGCACTGAGTGAGGGGCCATTGCACTCTGGTGCAAATTGCTGTTCTTCCATCCTACCAGTCACAGTTTGTGCGTGTGCCTACGTGACATGTTTTCAATTCGTGTGAAAGGAGGGGGCTATAGGATACCTTTCTATAAAATCATTATGTAATATCTTTTCTGCTTTGGTATGTATCAATTGAAATGTCTAGATTGTGAGATATATATTTGTCTGCACATTTATTAATGCTTTGATTATGTGCCAGTATTTTTTTCTTGTCATGTCGTAGAAAAAATACACAAATGTACACAACTTAGCCGGCCGGGCTGGCCGAACGGTTCTAGGCGCTACAGCCTGGAACCGCGCGACCGCTACGGTCGCAGGTTCGAATCCTGCCTCGGGAATGGATGTGTGTGATGTCCTTAGGTTAGTTAGGTTTAAGTAGTTCTAAGTTTTAGGGGACTGATGACCTCAGAAGTTAAGTCCCACAGTGCTCAAATCCTTTGAACCATTTTACACAACTTAGGTAATAAGACAAACAGATTACACATGTGATTTCCTTGTTCATTGAGAATTTGAGAATGTATGTGTTTGATGATTAAGACCAAATAAGTGACAGAGAAGGGGTAAATTAATGAGCAGAGAACAATTCATTGTTCAGGATATAGTAAATGACTAGGAACATTAGTCATCTCTGACCTGTGGATATGGTGTGAATACGTAAATTTCTTTGTTGTAAGACTCTTTAACCGGCTACCAAAAGTTTATCAGAAGTCTGTGATCTAGCAAAGACCCCTGGCATCTAACATAATTCATACTACTCATGGCAATGTTTATATGTACTCTTGCTGGCCTGCAGCTTCATGTGGAATGAATGAGGTCAAGCTAGGATGTATTTTTGCCATGGGCAATCCTGATTGGCAAAGTCACCTTTTTGACATAGATATCGGTTATAAGGATAAGAGTCTCCTACTATTTTCTATGATTTATTCTCACTTGTGTCCTACTAAACAATATTGAAGTGAGACACTACCCATACAGAAATTGACAGCAGGTAGAGGGCAGTGAGAGAGGATAAGTCACTATCTCACCTATTTTTCATATACAGATCATTATTAAAGATTTTATTACGATCTGATGCACCTTGAGCGGCCTGAGCATACGTTTATGGAGCCTGGTAGGGCACTAAAAGCATAAGGTATTCTTATGGTTCTTACAAGGGAACATCCCCATCGCACCCCCCTCAGATTTAGTTATAAGTTGGCACAGTGGATAGGCCTTGAAAAACTGAACACAGATCAATCGAGAAAACAGGAAGAACTTGTGTGCAACTATGAAAAAATAAGCAAAATATACAAACTGGGTCGCCCATGCGTAAGATAGGCAACATTAAGGGAAATGTCAGGCGAGGAGTGCCGTGGTCCCGTGGTTAGCGTGAACAGCTGGGGAACGAGAGGCCCTTGGTTCAAATCTGCCCTCGACTGAAAATTTTGCTTTCTTTATTTTCGCAAAGTTATGATCTGTCCGTTCGTTCATTGACGTCTCTGTTCACTGTAATAAGTTTAGTGTCTGTGTTTTGCGACCGCACCGCAAAACCGTGTGATTAGTTGACGAAAGGACGTGCCTCTCCAATGGGAACCGAAAACATTTGATCGCAAGGTCATAGGTCAACCGATTCCTCCACAGGAAAACACGTCTGATATTTTGTATACGACACTGGTGACAGCATGTGCGTCACATGAGAGGAATATGTTGTCGACCCACCTAACTAGTACACTTGGCAATTTTTAAGTCGAGGGCAGATTTGAACCAAGGACCTCTCGTTCCGCAGCTGTTCACGCTAACCACGGGACCACGGCGCTCCTCGCCTGACATTGCCCTTAATGTTGCCTATGTTACGCATGGACGACCCAGTTTGTATATTTTGCTTATTTTTTCATAGTTCCACACAACTTCTTCCTGTTTTCTCGATTGATCTGTGTTCGGTTTTTCAAGGCCTATCCACTGTGCCCACTTATAACTAAATCTGAGGGGGGTGCGATGGAGACGTTCCCTTGTTAGCTTTCAGAAACAGCAATTGTGGAGCTGGAAGGAATTGGCAGCCAGCCCATCACTCAGTAAATCTTGCCGAACAGGCCCACAGCCATCCAAGGCAGTCAGAGCAGCCCCTTGTCGAGACAGGTATCCAGCAGAAAAGGCTAGGCTGGGGGCGACGGACTGAAGGGACGCATCTACACAGTGGAGTCATAAACATTGTGTGCAGAGCAACATGTAACTAAAAATTCACAAGTTTTCGTGTTTGTCAATACTGCAAAGACACCTGTGACCTACTTCCATTGGCCACCTCGGTTACATAAGAAACTCTGACGACTGAGAAATGTTTAGAGACAGAATCATTATTACACCTCATATCTAGGACTAACGAGCTAAAGGTTCAGGCGATTTACATAAAGACCTTTAAGATTGTACTTGTTCACTTGTTGCCGTGGGAAGCTATGCGACTTCAGAGAAAAAGGTTTTCTTCCTCTGCAAAAACTTAAAAAAGCCAGTGATTGGCGGTTTCCTGTTTTTGCAGTGATGCAGATGTCTTAACTCTTGCCCTGGTTCAACAGGAGTTTGTGCTATCGTGTGGTAGGAGATTTGGCACCTCTATAGCGCTGTGACTGGCTCAAGACAGCGTGAAAGTGGTGTCGTTCACGCACTTTGCGGGAAAACGAATTTTTTTCTGGAGTGGTGCGAGACACTCGGGTGCTGGACTTTAGTCTGATAAGAAGTCTTCTGATCGATACTCTGGCATGTGTGGTTGGTGCTTGGAACCTATTCTGAGAGTGACTTCACTTTCGAGTAGTTTGGACTGGGGAGCCCGTGGTGAAGTTCTTACTGTACCAACAGTGTGACTACAAACGTCACAGACTAATCATTGCTGCACACTTATTCGTGTTTAACCAGTCTTGTTATCCTTGTGCGCTCTGTTGTATAAGTGAGCCAAATTAGTCATTGGTAGGACCAGCGAACGGGTGTGTCACACACTGGAATGTACCGTGATTTCAGGGCTCTGGTAGAGAGTAAATTGCGATCCGTCTGCCTGATCATGAGGTTTTTTGTGCTTCTTTTGTGGCCGAGATCGATTCACAGGTGCCGCCTCACGTCTAGCCTCCGCTGTACGCATCCCGCCAGCTGCAAGATACGTCGCAGCACAAAGCAGACAGGGTAACGTACTGCTGCTCCGGCCTTGTCAGATCCAACCGATCTCAGTCACCTATGTAGAGGAAATTCTGTAGATTTGAACAATGAAAGTCAGATCAATTCAGATTGCGATATTCACATTTTTTAGGGCGAGATTTCTTGACGCACTTCTGTCACCCTGGATCCTTGTCCACTGTAGTATTAAACCGCCCGTTAATTGTTTACAGTGTACAGTCATAACTTCTTAAGCATAATTTATGTCCGTCTTTGTTTTGGGAAAATGAATGTTGTCAGTAAACTAAATTTTGCATACATTCTCAATCATTTTATATAGTCAGCCCCACGGTTAACTTTCAGTATCTTGTTGGTATTGTAGCCAGACAGAGGTTGCACTAATACTTTTGGGTAATGACTGGTCAGAGGGGTGGATACACTCAGTAATTATTTGTTCGTTGCATGTTCCAGGTATGTTATCACTAGGTACAGAAAACCATAACCTGCAGGTTACTGCTAGCAGCAAAATGGTGACTATAACCCACAGATTTGGAATTCATACACTTTTATAAACGTAACGATGTTGCAGTGGTTTAGTACATTTGATTTCCCCCTCCGTGACTGAACGTAACACGACATGAGAGCGTGCGTTACTACAGAGGAACAGACGAAACTCTGATATAAGAAAGTGTTGATTGATTTTTAAACCCTGTAATTAATTAAATCTTAAATGTTCTGAGCAAATATTTATTCTCTTTATTTAAGCAAAGATATGACTTAATATATAACAATTAATCAGTTAATTATGGAAAGGAAACAGAGAATTACGACATATACGAATAATATAAGCATAGACTAAGTACTTTATTTACTGGTGCTCGGCTATGGGCTGTGTATTTCTTTTCACACACATTGTTCTCTACATGACTAAAAATCACTATTAAATGCGTAGTAGTATATGTTCATAACTGACTGATCAATTCACGTAGTATAACAGGTCTTACATACATGTGTTAAAACTATTGAAATACAAAACTGAATGGAAAATCCAGAAGTCCGTAACGCTATCAGTCTAACAGTTGGCGTGGCTTGACAAAGTTCTCATCCTTCTTCAGTTGATAAGAACCATCATCAATGACGAATGTTCAGTGTGTGTTAAAATCTCGAATTGCCATCACTTCACCGATTAAAACACGTCCCTGTGCTCCTATGTCAAACAACGGGCGACGGCCCTCCTAAACATCATCCACGAATATGTTGGATCTAAAAGCCGAAACGCTTAGGTGTGTTTGCCACATACATATTAGTAATTGTGACAGCTGAGAACACAAGCCACGAGGTGCAAAGTGCGTTGCCCCAGCCTGTGCGGTGGCTGCCTTCTGGATACTGATACGATTAAGAAAATCGAAATTTAGTAGCTCGTCGTCTCTTTTTTCCAGCACGAGGTATCGGTAACAAAAGCGGGAGAGTGCATGGCTGTCTTAGCGAGAGCTAAAGGGATTGGATCGGCTTCAGCCAGTTAAACTGCAAAGTGGCAGAATTCATTTTCCTTCCCCCACGTTTCGTGACACTTGGCAAACTTCCTTCGTTTTCTTCGCCTACAGCGGAGTTACTTCCTTCTTGTCGTCTCCCGACCAGTATGGTGCAAAAAAAAGTCTTGCAGGTTCTTTGTCTAGTGCGATGATGAGATCATTTGACCACCAAGTATTGGAACTTTTGGTAAGACTGCAGCTAGCTGCAAGATTTGCAAAAAATGGTTCAAATGGCTCTGAGCACTATGGGACTTTACATCTATGGTCATCAGTCCCCTAGAACTTAGAACTACTTAAACCTAACTAACCTAAGGACATCACACAACACCCAGTCATCACGAGGCAAGATTTGCAATCGGTTTAGTTAATTGGGAACTATGCATAAGGGGCGATCAAGAAGATTCCGTTTGTGGGCGTTGCTGCAGCGTTTATGCAACCCAACGCAACTCCGATGCTGGTAAACAACTTTTTTTTTCAGTCATCAATCTTCTGACTGCTTTGATATGGCCCGTCACGAATTCTTCTTCTGTGCCCACCTCTCCATCTCTGAGTAGCATTTGCAACTTACGTCCTCACTTACCTGCTGGAGATATTCCAATCTCTGTCTTCCTCTACAGTTCCCTCTAGTACCATGGAAGTCTTTCCCTCATGTCTTAACAAATGTCCTATCATCCTATTCCTTCTCTTGTCAGTGTTTTCCATATATTCCTTTCCTCTCCGATCCAGCGCAGAGCAGACTCATTCCTTACCTTATCGGTGCACCTAATTTTCAACATTCACCTGCAGCACCACATCAAAAATGCTTCAATTGTACTTTGTTCCGGGTTTTCCCACAGTCCATGTTTCACTACCATATAATGCAATGCTCCACACGTACATTTTCAGAAATTTCTCGTTCACATTAAGGCCTATGTTTGATACTAGTAGACTTCTCTTTGCCAGATTTGCCCTCATTGGTTATTTTGCTGCACAGGTAGCAGAATTCCTTGCTTCATCTATTTCGTGATCATCAACCCTGATGTTAAGTTTCTCGGTGTTTTCATTTCTGCTACTTCTCACTACTTTCATCTTCTTTCGATTTACTCTTAATCCATATTCTGTACTCATTACACTGTCCATTCCATTCAGCAGATCATATAACGTTTCTTCAGTTTCACTCACGATAACAATGTCATCAGCTAAACGTATCATTGATATGCTTCCACCTTAAATTTTAATTCCACTCCTCCTTCTTTCATTTCCATTATTGCTTCTTCGATGTACAGATGAACAGTAGGAGCAAAAAACTACATCCCTGTCTTACACCTTTTCTAATCCGAGCACTTCGTTCTTGGTCGTCCACGCATATTGGTAATTGTGCATAGGGAAATGGAGCGGGCGGCAAATAATGGTGTAGACAGTGAAACAAGTAGTGAACAGGGAAGCATTTATATTGGTAACGCCACGTAGCGCTCTGTATGAAAATCACTGGCTGTGCTGTGTGCAGTCTGTGGCTGGTTTGCATTGTTGTTCGCTATTGTAGCGTTGGGCAGTTGGCTGTTAACAGTGCGTAGCATTGCGCAGTTGGAGGTGAGCCGCCAAAAGTGATGGATGTGTGGAGAGAAATGGCGGAGTTTTGAAATTTGTAAGACTGGATGTCATGAACTGCTATATATATTATGACTTTTGAACACTATTAAGGTAAATACATTGTTTGTTCTCTATGAAAATCTTTCATTTGCTAACTATGCCTATCAGTAGTCGCTGTATTGCAGTAGTTCGAGTAACGAAGATTTTTGTGAGGTAAGTGATTTGTGAAAGGTATAGATTAATGTTAGTCAGGGCTACTCTTTTGTAGGGATTATTGAAAGTCAGATTGCGTTGCGCTAAAAATATTGTGTGTCAGTTTAAGCACAGTCATGTATAATTTTTCTAAGGGGACGTTTCATATGTCGACCCTTAGCCGAGGATACCTCACCGGAATCTTCTGACTTTTTTTTGTAGTTTGTTTAATTAGTGTAGCTTTTGTTTATTGCTAGCGCATAATTGTAGAGAGAATCTCCTTTGTAGTTGCAGTCTTTCATTGTTGTACAGTAAAACAGTTGTGGCATGCATGTAGATTTGCAACAAGTGTTTCGCAGCTGCGCCTGCAATTAACTAGATATTATTTTCAGTGCTATGCTAATGTGTTCTCTTACTTTTGCTATACAAATTGTGCTTTTCTGTGTTATCGTGTGAAATATTGTGACAATAATGGCGTGTGAAAAACGTAAAACTAGACTCCAAAGTAAACTGAGAAATAATAGTGACGACGAGCGTAGCTTATCAGCACCACTGTGTAATGAATTAACAGACATTCAAAGTAGCAATTTGGTAATTGTGGATAGGGAAATGGAGCGGGCGGCAAATAATGGTGTGGACAGTGAAACAAGTAGTGAACAGGGCAGCATTATCGATCGATCTGCCGGCAACAGCTCGCCTCAGGAATCCGAAATGACAGAACACAATATTGCAAATACTGTAGACTCAGGTTTTGGGTCCTCACCGTTTTCTCAAATGAGTCAAGACACATTTTCTGCTTGTCAAAATGTGAATGTTGCCGGTGCAAATTCACTGCCGAAAAGCACTGAGGAACATGTTTCAGACACCAGTGCATTGTTATTACAATTAATGCAACAAATGGGACAAAAGCTTCAAAAGTTAGACACAATAGAACAAAATCTTCAAAAGTTAGACACAATGGAACAAAATCAGAGACAAACACAGCAAAAGCTTCAAAAGTTAGACACAATGGAACAAAATCTTCGGAAGTTAGACACCACGCTTGAACAAACACGTGAAGATTTAACTACTGAGTTACGTAACGTTGAATCGAAATGTCAAAAAGTCTGTCATGACGTAAAAGCACAAATATGTGAGCATTTTCAACCTATTTTTCCCCGGCATGAAAATGCATTACAGAATCACGAAGCAGCCATAAAAGAACTACAAACTATTGTCCATGAAAATCATGAGACCTTGCAAGCTTAAATTGACTCAGTTGCATCTACCGATTCGGTTACGCAACTTGCAAAAACTCAGGAAAACTTAAAGGACACGGTAGATACTCTGAAAATTGGTTCAGAAAGACACATGGAGGAAATTAGTTCATTATCAGAGAAAGTAGTTGAACTTTCGGATCAGCTAAATAATTTATCTACGAAGGTAGATGATAATCTGAATGACACAAAACCGGTAGTCTTTAATGACACAGAAGAGTGCGAACAAATTAAGAAATTCAAACAAAATCAGAATCAAATTAATACGCAACACCAAAGAGAAATCCGGGAAGTACAAGATCAGTTGACACAGGTAATACAAGAATTACATATTTTAGAGGACACTCGCGCTCCAATACAGGAAGAGGGACAAGGAAATACGGAACAGCCACTAAATAATAACACAGGGCACTTCGGAGATTATGAAAGAAATTGGCAAGGTACACAGAATTTTGAGATGGAACCGCCGAAATGACGTAACAATGACCGACATGCGACTCGCCGACATGATGATTTTGACTATAAGCTGTTTATTACTACACGTAAATTCAAAACATTTAAGAATTCCGCCAACGACATTCATCCACAAGCGTGGCTTCATCAATTCTCTCATTGTTTTCCTCCCAACTGGTCATTAGAACACAGATTAGAATTTATGTGTGGCAATTTAGAGAATGAACCAGCTGTAAGAATGCGATCAGTCATTCACGATTGCCACAGTGAAGGAGAATTTTATCATGCCTTCCTCTCAGCATATTGGTCTCAAGCTACACAAGACCGAGTAAGACATAGCATCATAATGATGAAACATTTCGAACAATCCGAATTTTCCAGTCTTGTGAAATATTTTGAAGACATGTTGCACAAGAATCAGTACCTGTCAAACCCACACAGCCCCTCAGAACTCAAACGCATTTGCTTAATCAAATTTCCCGAACATTTACGACATATTATTTTGGCAGGACGTTGCAAAGACGACATTGAAGCTTTTCAGGGACTCTTACAAGAATTAGAAGTTGACACTGACAATCGCAGAACGCGAAAACAGGAACACAACAATTACAGGCCACATCCGCCGTAATTCCGCGATGAAAGAATTAATAACTGGACACAACACAGCTATTCTCACAACACAAATCGTGACCAAAACAGACACCACCCGTATGACAACCGTTGGCAGAGTAGTAATAATTACAGGGAAAGATCACCTCTCCGCGCTAATGACTATCACAGAGACAATCAGAGAAACAGACAATATGGGAACCAAAATAAATATTATCAGGGGAGACAGAATACCTTTAGATGCAACGGTCCAGCGTGCAGTTACGATTCAGGAGAAATTCTCCACCATGTGACCGACAAGAAAGAAACTATGGAATCAACCGACATGACGACAGACGATATGATCGTAACGACAGACCTGAAATGCATCAGAACTGGCGGGATTCAAACAGAGCAGCGCCCTCTCGACAAGGTGAATTTGTAGAAGTTAGGTCTCCAAATCCCAATATCGACGCGCGCCAACAGAGAGACAATAGGCAATGACTCATACCGCTGGCAGCCACAAAACGTACGTATGAAACTGACGACGCAGCTGCCGTAGCTAGTAATTACGTAAAAATGGAAGACATTAGGGACATCTTACTCCAGGAACACGACGTAAAACATAACAACATTGCAAACCCTGTGATTCACATTACAGTAAATGACGTAAAATTTGCGGCAGTACTTGACTCTGGCAGTCCCATTTCAGTAATTAGTGAAACAGCCTTAGCAAATGCAACAAATCGAACGATTGCCCCATACTTCCGTTACGAAAGATTAAATTACAAGGTGCAGTCTTTGGTAAAAGTGTAGATGTGCGCCAACAAACCAACTTAGAATTCTTTTGTCAAAGGCACAGCTTCTCTATGAACTTTCTTATTGTTCCATTATTGTCGACGGAAATTATATTGGGAGTAGGCTTTTTTAATGAATACAAAGCAATCTTAAACTTTCATGATGCTGAAATAAGTTTAGAGAAGGAAGGTAAGTCAATAGCTTTGAAATTTGAAGATTGGCTCTCAAACCATGACGAAGAAAGTAATCGGCGTTACCTCCTGTTAGACAACAGGAATTTTCGACGGAACTTGACACTAACAATCACTCTGCAAGTACTGACAGGGATGATACTGATGGCGCATTTGATACTAATGAGTTAATTCAGAATAAAATTCATACAATTGAGAATTGCAATGACACTGATAGGCAAGACCTTTTTGAGATTTTACAAGCACATTCCACAGTTTTTACTCACAAAACAGGAACAATCAAGGGATTTCAATACCAATTTGGTGTTCGTGAGCATGCTAAATTTTGTGTTAGACCATACGTAATTCCGGCACATTATAGGGACCACGTTAGAACAGAAATACAATCTATGCTTGACGAGGGCATTACTGAGCCTGCAGTAAGCTCATACAACAATCCATTACATGATGTTGAGAAGAAAAATGGATCGATCAGGCTTGTCTTAGATTCGAGACAAATCAATACTATCATCATTCCTGAAACAGACAGGCCGCAAACGTTGGAAGAACTTCTTCAAAATTTTAATGGTGTAAAAGTGTTGTCTTCTATTGATCTCAGATCCAGCTTCTATCAGATCGAACTTCATCCAGAATGTAGAAAATATCACAGCTTTCCTTTGTTTCGGCGTTTGTTATCAATTTCGGAAACTTCCTTTTGGTTTGAACATTTCTTCGGCAGCGTTCATTCGCGGGCTAAATTCCATATTACCTGATTTCTTAAAACGTCACATCACCTTATACGTGGATGATATTGTAATAGCAGAAGCCTCGTGGGAACAACATAATCGCATCCTCAACAGTTTGTTACGTATTTTTGCAGAATCTGGAATTACAGTTAACTTGGAAAAGTCTGAATTCGGTAGAACAAAGGCGAAGTTTTTGGGACATATTATTTCTTCTGAAGGCATACTGAAAAGTTAGAAGCAGTCAGAGCCATTCCAGTTCCATCCACAAAAAACAAGTCCGCAGTTTTCTAGGTCTCGTAAATTTTTACCGTCGTTTTCTGAATATGCAAATGCTAGTTACACCATAACTTTGTTCTCTCACCGGAAAAAATACTATTTGGAACTGGGACGAACAAGCACATTTGGAATTCAATTCTTTGAAAGAAACGCTACTTAACGCGCCAATACTAGCTCATCCAGATCTGTCACAAGATTTCTGCCTTAGCACGGATTCTTCTAAAGTCGGTCTTGGTGCCCATTTATTTCAAGAAGCCACAGAAAATGACACTACTGTTCAGAAAACCATTGCTTTTGCTAGCCGAGTGCTAACAAAATCTGAAAAAAATTATTCCGTTACTGAATTAGAAGCTTTAGCTATCGTTTGGCATTTAACAAATTCTGTTTCTTTCTTTCTGGTAAGCACGTAAAAGTATACAGTGATCATCGTGCATTACAATTTCTGATGTCTTCAAAATTAAATCATGACAGGTTAAAACGTTGGGCATTGTTTCTGCAAGAATTCCACTTCACAACAGTTTACATTCCCGGCAAGGAGAACATTGTTGCGGACGCACTGTCACGCGCACTGGCTGGGCTTGAGAAAAGTAACACAGAAGGCAACCTCGAGAAAAATTTCAGTATTCTTTACATACAGAAAGTCGCCTTTGAAACCTTCATCACCACATCTTTAAGGGACATTGCTCATGAACAAGATAAAGATCCGATTTGGAAAGACATCAAAAGTAAATGGCATGAAAAGACACACACTCAGATTCGGCATTATTATCTGGTTAGAAACAACATACTCTTCAAACACTGCACTGTTGATGATAAGCTATGGGTACATTGCCTTCCAGATGATTTTGTTAATGAGCTCATTTGGTACATTCATTTCAGCTACGCACATTTTGGTCCACGAAAATGTTATCGTATTCTTCGAACGACTTGTTATGTTAACAATATGGAAAAGAGAATTCGGAGAGTCTTGTCTATTTGTAAACTTGGTCAAAAGGCGAAACCATCTACTATCTCACATCGTGCTCCGTTGTTTCCTATCATTCCTTCTAAACTAAAAGAATTTGCTGCTGTTGATCTCTTGGGACCCCTTGTCAGAACATCGAATGGATTTTCGTAGGTTCTAGTCGCTGTTGAACTTACTTCAAAATTTGTTTCTTTCACTCCGTTACGTAGAGCCACTGGACAGTCTGTATCCAACGCCTTTGTTAAAAATTTCTTACGTGAAGTTGGACACGTTAGTAAAGTCATTTCAGATAACGGACCGCCATTCAGATCTGCTGTTTGGTCACGCATGCTTCGGGACCATAAAATTAAACCTGTTTTTATTTCATTGTACTCACCACATTTTAACCCGTCTGAACGGATTATGAAAGAAATCAATAAGCTTTGCAGACTTTATTGTCACAGAAAGCGTCAGCATTGGGACAGATATTTACACTTATTTCAAAACGTGCTGAATGAAATGCCTCATGACTCCACAGCTTTACCACCTATTCTTGTACTAAAGAATGAAGAACCACCGAACAGAATCAGAGAGCTTGTACCTTTTCCGAATACACGAAAACTTCGACACAAAGACATAATTGATTTAGCTATTAAAAATATAAAATCTGCAGCAGACAAAAGGAGAAACCTACACGATAAAGCAAATGCAAAGAAATTATATACTGGTCAGAAAGTTCTCATTAAAGCTCATTCATTGTCACATAAGAAGAAACACTTGAGTCACAAATTCTTTCTAGTTTACAATGGACCTTACAGAATCCGACGTATACCACATGATAATTGCGTTGAAGTTGAAAGTCTGCGTACTAGGAAACAGTAAAGGTGTACACCACATTTCACATGTAAAACCGTTTATTGAAAGGTAATCTGCTTTTTAACTTTGTCTTTGCCATAAAACTTTTCACTTCACATTTCTAGTATGCTTTGTCAGACTTAAGAAACTGTTACCATGCAACAATGTTTGAAGTTAAATATCCAGTCAAGAACCAAGAGAACTTACGAATGCATTGTTATAGTGAACAGACGACACGGTGTTGTTATTTGTACATTCTTGCTTGTTAGTTGGACGATTACGTAACGACTATAAGGCTTACATACTTAGAACATATACCAGTACTGCTAATGAGAGTTTACTGCAACATTTTGGTTTACTTGAAAATACATTATGGATTTAAAGTGCTTTCTGAGAGATACCAGATGACACAGTGGTTAGTTTATGTGACAGCTACACGATTATATCACGACGTTACTAATGAGTGACAATTTACACTGTTGTTTTTGCGGTGTATCTGTTTTATATCTGCACAGTTTTTCTGTATTATTCTGGAAAGTAAAACATGTATTAGTAGTAACTTTTGTGGTATAGCTACAATGAGACAGCCTTTTCCGTAGCACAACAATACGTTACATTATAGTACTTTCTTGATCACGGTAAGGTACGTAATAACTACGATATCTATATGCAAAGCATTTCACTTTCGTTTATGATGAGGTAAGTACATTGACTTCAGCAGAACTTTGCTTATAGAGGACGATAACTACGACACTTCCACAGAATTATCTTACAGCAAGACGCACATTTAGCACTACAGGACACGCATTTGAGTGATTAATTTTGTACTTAAAACATTTATTTTTAAAGATTTTTGAATTACAAAGAACGTTTTCCGTGATACATTTCATTCCATTGCTGTAATCTGTAACACGTGAGGGTATAATTACATTAATCATCAGGGGGGTACACGCTTACTTTGTGTACCACATGTTTGGCAAGCACAAGGATCCTTAGCTAATATGGTATTTGCTTATACAACTTACACATCGGTACCATATTCCTCTAACACAGAATTACACAGCTGATTATTTAACAGAGAAAGAAACATTATTTTTACTATCTCAGTGACACATGTTTATGCAATTACACAGTTGGATAATTTCACACTTATGAAATTGTATTTTGTCTGTACTTTGTGAACTGTTCATATTTTTTTTTTTTTTTGGAACCATTGTGATACTATGAGAGCTTTGAATGATATATTTGGTATGGGATCATGATTTTTAAAGTATGTTTGAGGTAGATGACACTATTGAAATGAGCAGAGAATTTTCTTAGGTTCCGACGTTATTGCAGAAAGCTACGACGTTTTTGAGATTTGACTGAGGTGTTATGATGTTATTTTTACGACGACGATGTGTATTATGTTGTTGAGGTATGTTTATGATGAATAAGCTGATGCTATATGAGGAATTTGATTATGCTACATATTTATTATGATGAAATATTGAAGAGGTGTTGATGAATATGTATATGTGTGATAAGGTAAGGAATAACGAGTAGTGGTTAGCGACTCTGACTTGTGAAAAAGGATGTTGGAAACCAAGAATCGTACTTGAAGAGTTATGAAATGTGTGTAAATGCGTGAATGTATCACAATGCTGGCAAAAATTTTTTGAACAGTTATATTCATAGGATTTTGTTTCTACACGTTTGCAATGCAAATTCTCGACCTGTGAAATTTTTTATATTAGACTGTCACTGTAGTGTAAACTGGTGTTGTAAATATTTCGGTAAGAAAGTTAAGTCACTTTCCCGTAATTCATCATGGGCACCCAGCTGCGCGACAGTCGCCTAGAAAAAAGCCATTAGTCTGTACCTTTCAGAGGCATATATGGAGAAAAAAGGAGGCCATTATCCTCGCTATTGACATTTCTTTGTAGAAAGCATCACAAATACGACACACTCAAACTTGAAAATATATGATTACACTGTGGAGTTCTTAATTTATGATATTTACTAAAATGCCTAATGAAATGATGAAAAACATTTTACATCTATTGTCTTTCTAGTTGAGAGATTTTTTTTTGCCTTTGGAGATGCCATTTGCCTAGTGAATGACGTTTCATATGTTGCTTTATATATATATATATATATATATATATATATATATATATATATATATATATATATATATATATATATGTATAATTTGCTCATTTCGTTTAATATCCAGTTCCTAGCTGCACTGCAGCATTGGTTAAAATAAAATTCAATGGATGTACTAATATAGATGTTTTATGCCTACAGATCCAGTAAATAACCCATTTTTTGATCTACTTCCAAAAAAAAAAAAACGAGGGAGCACAAAAAGACATTTCCCTTCACAGAATTGCATACATAATTTTTGTCAATGACTGGGTAACTTGTTTTGCAGATAAATCAAGGTGATGCATCACTCTAGTGTTAAGATGTGACATAGGTATTAAACATGGCCATTTTTACTGTAATATTTTTTCTGCTTGAGCTTTGTCATGTTCAAGTATAAGTTATTGAATTTGCTGCTGCTGCTTGCCAGGCGTAGTGCTGCTACATTTGACTTTGTATTACACTGTTAAGCCAGTTTTACTAAAGATTTATTTTTATTGTTTGCTGCACATTGCCTTATATTTGTTGTAATATTGCAATTGCTCTGCTAATTTAGATTTACTGCTGCTTGCTTTGCCAGTTTGCATTTTTTTTTGGTCATTGCTGTTTGTGTTGTTTTGTACTACTGCATTGCCTCGTCCCTTAGTTTATGCATCTGAGCTCAGTAGATTTAAGTTAGCTTAAGATGGGGTAGGCTATGTAAGAGAATGAGTTGCGATGAATTGGAAGAAATGCATTGAGAAGTTTTACGAAAAAAGTACAGAAAGAAGGTATAGATAGCACTTTTTGAAATAATAGAGAACGAAGGGAGATCTCCAAGAAGTAAAGAAAGTTTTTTTTGCAAAATACTGCAGTAAAACAAAACCTGTCCTTTCCCTTTCTGGTATTCCACTATGTGTTTGTGTACCCTTGTGTATTCGTGTTCTTCCTGTCTTTATGTGTTTAGTTAATAAGATTCATGTTGTATAATTTTTCTAGTACTAAGCTACATTCACTATGATGAGGAATACTGTTATCCTCAAATATAATTTGTATTTATAATATGTCATTTTCTTTGTAAAGATGTTTACACATTTTTAATTCTATTCTGTTTCAATTCTCATATGTGAAATTAATGTTTCGAAAACTATTCTCATTATTTTATATATTTACTTATGTCATAATTCCTGTAACACTGATGTATATGTTTATTTCTATTCTTTTGTAAAGCCTGTATTACTACAAATGTTATGTGTATTATTATGTTTTAATGATGTTTTCTGTATCTTTGTAATTGTATTCTCATGTTATAAAATTGTAATGGACACCAGTTCAGCAAATTAAGTAACTTGTAAGCATTCATTTCAGTGCACATGTTTCTGTTGCTCATAGTAATGCACAATATGTGAGAAGTTGGAACTGTTAGCGTTGGCATGTGTGTTAATAATTCAGCAAGGGACTGGATAACAGCATTGCTGGCTCTAAGGACAAATCCAAAAACTTTGTGAGTGCACAAGTGGTGGTTTATGGACTTGCTATATTGTCCACAAGACTCTTCGATAGTGATTGTGCACCTGCACAGTCGCAATAGATGGCTGCTGGCCGTCTCTCCAAGGACTGAAGTGGGTCTGCACCTTCGATGGCCCACCAATACCATTATTTCTACAAGGACTGCAGTGGGTCTGCACCTCTGGTGGCCCACCAATACCATAATCTCTACTAGGACTACAGTGGGTCTGCTCTGTGATGACCTACCTACCAATAATCTTCAAAACTTCGACTGACTCTGCTGTGGGTTTGCTCTGTTGTGGCCCATTACCTGTCTGCATGTCAAGAGTCAGCACTGTCTTTCCGTTGGAAGGACAACACTACTTCTTCAAGACTGCATGGAAATCCACTACTTCCATGTGCATTTTCTTTTACTAATGAGACTTTTTGAAAAAAACTGTAATTACTACTGTGATGAATGATCAGGACTGTCTTTACGGACTGTAAGAAAATTTTAGCTTTCGACCAACATTGTATCAATAAGTGTGTGCATTTGATATCTTTGTCATTGTAATTATGAAAATTTTTTTCAAATCTGTATTGGCCACTGCCCAAAACAATTTGTATAATTTTTTGTGGGGAGCATGGGGGCTATGTAAGTAGGCTGTTTAGGTTTTTATATTGGTAACGCCACGTAGCGCTCTGTATGAAAATCACTGGCTGTGCTGTGCGCAGTCTGTGGCTGGTTTGCATTGTTGTTCGCTATTGTAGCGTTGGGCAGTTGGCTGTTAACAGTGTGTAGCATTGCGCAGTTGGAGGTGAGCCGCCAGCAGTGGTGGATGTGGGGATAGAAATGGCGGAGTTATGAAATTTGTAAGACTGGATGTCATGAACTGCTACATATATTATGACTTTTGAACACTATTAAGGTAAATACATTGTTTGTTCTCTATGAAAACCTTTCATTTGCTAACTATGCCTATCAGTAGTTAGTGCTTTCAGTAGTTTGAATCTTTTATTTAGTTGGCAGTAGTGGTGCTCGCTGTATTGCAGTAGTCCGAGTAACGAAGATTTTTGTGAGGTAAGTGATTTGTGAGAGGTATAGATTAATGTTAGTCAGGGCCATTCTTTTGTTGGGACTATTGAAAGTCAGATTGCGTTGCGCTAAAAATATTGTGTGTCAGTTTATGCACAGTCATGTATAATTTTTCTAAGGGGACGTTTCAACCTCTCTCCCGATAGGTTACCCCTACTTTCCCATCTTGCAACATTTTACACCGTCGAACCCTTTTTCAGGTCAACAAATCCTATGAAGGTGTCTTGATTTTTCTTTAGTCTTGCTTCCATTATCAATCGCAAAGTCTGAACTGCCTCTCTGCTGCCCTTACCTTTTCTAAAACAGAACTGATCGTCATCAAACAGTCCCCAATTTTCTTCTGCATTCTTGTCAGCAACTTGGACGCATGAGCTGTTAAGCTGATTGTGCGATTATTCTCGCACTTGTCATCTCTTACTGTCTTCGATATTGTGTGGATGACATTTTTCCTAGTCAGTTAGTATGTCGCCACACTCATACATTGTACATACCAACACGAACAGTCGTTTTGTTGCCACATCCCCCAATGACATTAGAAACCTCGATGGAATGTTTTCTATTTCCTCTGTATTTTTTATCTTAAATCCTCCAAAGGTCTCTTATATTCTAATTCTAATACTGGATCCCCTATCTCTTCTAATCGACTGCTGTTTCTTCTTCTGTCACATCTGACAAATCTTCATCCTCATAGAGACATTAAATGTACTCTTTCTCCATATCCTCTCTGCCATCTGCATTTAACAACGGAATTCCCATAGTTCTTTTAATGTTACCACCTCAGCTTTTAATTTCACAGAAGGTTGTTTTGTATTTCCAATATGCTGAGTCAGTCCTTCGCCACTAACATTTCTTTTAGGATTTCTTCACATTTTTAATGCAGCCATTTCGTCTTAGCTTCCCTGCACTTCATATTTATTTCATTCCTCTTCGGCTTGTGTTTCTGTATTCTTGAATTTCCCTGAGCATTTATGTACTACTTCTTTCAACGATCAGCTGAAATATTTCTTCTGTTACCCATGCTTTCTTCGCAGTTCCCTACTTTGTAGGTGTTTTTCTTTAAACTTCTGTGATTGCCATTCTTAGAGATGTCCATTCTTCTTTAACAATACTGCCTAATGAACTACTTCTCGTTGCTGTATCTACAGCCTTAGAGAACCTCAAGCGTGTTTCGTCATTCCTTAGCACTTCCGTATCCCAGTTCTTGGAATATTTTTTTCCTGACAAATCTTTTAACCGTCAACCTACTCTTCATCACTACTAAACTGTGATCTGAGTCTCTATCTGCTCCATCAATCCAGTATCTGATTTCGGAATGTATTTTAACTGAAATCTTCCCGTATTACCCGGCCTTCTCCTCTTGTGAGTCTTGAGAGCAGTATTCGCTATTACTAGCCGAAATTTGTTACAGAACTCAGTCTTTCTCCTCTCTCATTCCTTGACCCAAACTCATATTCTCCTGTAACCTTTCTTGTACTCCTTCCCCTGCAACAGCATTGCAGTCCCCCATGGCTATTACACTTTCATCTCCCTTTACATATTGTATTACCTTTTGTATATCCTCATATATTTTCTCTATCTCTTCATCTTCAGCTTTCGACGTCGGCATGTATACATGATGTATCGTTGTCAATAGCTTCTTTACCACATTTAAGCTCCTGACGTTCCACGCCCCGACTCTTAGAACTTTATCCTTTCGTTGGTTATCCAGTCTTTTTCTCATAGTCACCTCACCCTTTGCAGTTCCATCGCGGAGATCCGAAAGAGGACTATTCCGTAATCTTTTTCCAATGGAGGGATCATTATGACACTTTTTTTAATTATAGGCCACATGCCCTATGGATACACGTAATGTGTCTTTAATGGAATGGTTTCCATTGCCTTCTGATCCTCATGCCGTTGATCATTGCTAATTCTTCCACCTTTAGGGGCAGTTTCCCACCCCAAGGACAACAGAGTGCTCTGATACGCTTCTTCGCCATCCTTGACAAGGCCGTTGGCAGAGTGAGCGTGACTTCTTATGCCGGAAATATTCGGCTGCCGATGCTGATTGTTAAAGTTTAAGCGCTGATGGGTTTCGAAGCCAGGACCAACGACGTTTTGATTATCAATCACAGACGCTACCCCTACACCACGGGTGTAGATCTTTAAGGCCATATAAAATAGACAAGTGGTTAAAATGACCTTCGATCGGTAACTTTTTGATCGCCCCCTACAGTACTGTTTTGTGAGCATTTATGGGCAAATCTCCAGAGGGTTATCGTGTCTTTGTTCACATTCTGTTTGATTCAGAACACTTGGTGATCTCAATCTGTCTTTGAGTTAGACCTCTGTAAACTCTCAAGTGACTTACGAGTAGCATTTTTGCTCATTTTAAGTTTTCAGAGGATTGGTAATAATATTTTTATTGTGAAATTAAGATATTGGTTCTTATTCGATGGTTATCCATCGCTGCCCTAGAGGACACCTGTATTAGTTGTCTACTGGAAAATAATATGTTTTATCAACTGTATTTAGACCTTGTACATTACTAATTAACATTTTTCCTGATATTACCAAATTCAGCTACGTTCGAGTATATTCGCATCCATTGGAGTTTTCACCTACTTTCATGGGTTTGTATGATCTTGAGGTTCGGTCCGGCACATAGTTTTAAACTGCCAGGAAGTTTCATATCAGCGCACCCTGCACTGCAGAGTGAAAATCTCATTCCGAAAACTGTTTTTGTTATTTACCGATTAGTAAGAAAAATTCCTCGTCAAGTTTTAGCTGCTGTGGTGCAACGGTATTGACCGAAGAGGGAGGAATATGTCGGGCGGCAATAGGTTTCCCCTCTCTACTAAGGCTCTCCATTTACGTATCAAAAAAATGGTTCAAATGGCTCTGAGCACTATGGGACTTAACGTCTGTGGTCATCAGTCCCCTAGAACTTAGAACTACTTAAACCTAACTAACCTAAGGACATCACACACATTCATGCCCGAGGCAGGATTCGAACCTGCGACCGTAGCGGTCACGAGGTTCCAGACTGAAGCGCCTAGAACCGCACGGCCACACCGGCCAGCATTTACGTATCGGTCTGCAAGCGGAGCAGTGGTCACAATACGTCAAGTGGGTTCTGTCTGTCTTCAGTGTATATCAGATTATCTTCGTTGTGTAGAAGTGTCTTTACAGAGTTAGTAAGTGTTTCATCCTGGACGTGAGACGGGCGATAACTGTGAAACTGTTGTGGAATACTATGATATTGCAGAAAATGTACCCACACGAGAAGATCATGTTATTTATGAACAAATAAAACAGCTGTTGACAGAAGAGGGTACTGCAGTAGGCGGGATTACCACACTTTTAACAGATGAAGAGATATCCGATAAAGAGGCATCAGATGAAAGAAATGATAGTGCCTTGGTAATGAGGGCTAAAGCAATGCCACCACTGGCGGATATCCAGGGAAGTAGTGGTTCATCTTATAGGCCATCAACTTCAAGGCAACTAACTACGTTTCTAGAACGATATCTGCCTGATGTGTACAAGATATGGATTAAACAACCAAGTGAAAAAGATGGAAATGTTGCCCCCTCCCCCGTCTACTGTGATACAAAAGTTTGAAAAGAGGCAAAAACAACGTCATTTATCAAACCTAAAAATTATACAGGATATGATAAATCGTAAATTAATGATAAAAAGAAGTTCAAAATGTGTGTGAAATCTTTATGGGACTTCACTGCTAAGGTCATCAGTCCCTAAGCTTACACACCACTTAACCTAAATTATCCTAAGGACAAACACACACACACACACACACACACGCCCATGTCCGAGGGAGGATTCGAACCTCCGCCGGGATCAGCCGCACAGTCCTTGACTGCAGCGCCTAGACCGCTCGGCTAATCCCGTGCAATTAATGATCATTCTGTAGCAAAGAAACAGAAAAATACAATAACACATGACCACAGATTGACATATTGGACACTGAAAATGATTAAGGGAATTGATCCTCTAGTACAGAGCTTCTCGCTCGTGGGTAAAGAAATCTAAATGTAGGAATAAGATTGTTTGTGCATCCACAAACCTAGCAAGTGGTTGGTTAGAGAACATGCCTTCATTCAACATAAACTTACCAATTTGTGAGAGAAATGAGGTCTCTCATTGAGAAAAAACGTCTGTACCAGATCAAGTAATTAATGATTACCAATCAAGATTTGATAAAGCGTTACGATTTGGACGGACTTTGGAAATGAAGGGAAGCAAGCATGTATTTGGTGCGGTTGGAGCCATAGCGGCACCCACACATTCTTATGCGACTGTGCCTGGGGTTATTGTGGACGGTACGCTGCTATCCGATTTGCATGTCTTTGTATCGGAACCTACACGCCATTTTCCTGCAAATATGAGTATAAATTTACGTAACATCAAAGCGTTTTCTGGTAAATCTGCAAATATCATGAAGAGGGATAAAAAAGTCTTCCTTGAATAAGTAATGTGACCAGATGCACAAGAAAAAACTAAAGCCCTTCTTTTGGTTGGCTCCTCGACAGCCAATAGAGATAATGGGCTATAGCATTCTACAGTTCCTGAAGCCGTTGAATCCATAAAGAAGCTGATTTCAGGGAAGTGCACTGGCTCTGTGCAACCTGCTGATGTTTTCTTCTTCCATCCATACAAAAATTTTGTGAAATTTATGTCAGACGCAGTTTTGTGTCTTGTGACAATTACGTTAACATCATATGTTATAGGGACCACTGCTTACGCCTTAATCGTTTGTATATTTTCAGTTATCGGTTGCATGATTCTTCAACTTAACAAAATTTGTATTTTTCCAGCGCTGCTATCAAAGGCTGCTGTGGGGTCGCCCTTGGAGTACTGCTTCGGTGAAGGAATAACGGAAGAGTGTTTCTATGAAAACTGACCAACCTGCTTTCATCACATGCAGACAATGCGGGAACTGTATATGGATTGACCATGCTGTTTTTGCTGACTTGCTTGCTTTTGCCTCCGAAAGCATGGTCAAGTAAATAGACTCTGTTATACAGTATTTCATGTCATATTGTTGTCTCTTTCTCTGAAATAATCGATTTGTTTAATGAATCATTCATACTTACAGTGTTCTGTTCTAATAGTTCATAGCAGCTACAGTTTTTATGGTGTGTGGATATTTGTTGCTCTATTGAGAGCGCTATGTATGAATATAATTTTCGCGACAACAAATCGTGAACTTCCCTTGTTAGCATCCTCCCTCCATTTTGTTGCGTTTTGCGTGAGCTCCGTTCCACCTATCTTTATTAAAAAACGCCGATCGCGTTTTCCATGGTTCAAGTTCATTTCCTGGGGACAGACTTTAGGACATAAAATCTCTTCAAAACTTTGCATAAATACTTACACTTACTCAAGAAAGGAAGGCTACAAATTTCGGAATCCTTCGAATTGTATTGGTTCACTATATGGTCTGCCCAAAAAAGTTATCCAATATTACTTTTTATAACCGCATGTTGCACTGTTAGATTATTTACCAAAATCGAGCCTATTATTCTGGATGGAATAGTGACGGAGGAATATTTCTCCTTCGGCACCGGCAATGAAGCACTGGTTAACGTATGGAGGTTTTGTATTCCATCGCCGTAAAAATTAATGTAATATTACGTACAATGAGAATAATAGCCGTTTCACGTATCATTTTGTAGCACACGAAGCGTTCCTTAAATAACGCTACTAGTGGGAATAGTATGAAAAAATAATTGGATACTTCGAAAATAAATTTTAATGAAGAGAGTAAAAGGGACACTCCTTACTGAAAATTTGTTCACTCGCCATCGCAATGACGCCCTTGACCTCTCGTAACTGAGGTAGTAGTCACTCGTAACCGGGACGGCGAATCGCCTGAAATTGTTCACAAACTGATTGCCTAGTGGACAGTAACTGTAAGCCTCGAGTGTAGCATTCCAATTAATCATGCGAAAAGTGACTGCCAAGCATTCTCGACCAGCATAATAAACAATTCCTTTTCATTAGCTCCTTGTGCGGCCCGCTTTTGACTCGGACATCTCCTGTTAGACTACATTATCGGCTTCGATACTTTGCCATACCTACGTCCCTCGCATAAAGGCACCACATGGCTAGGTAAATGTGGTGTCTAGTTCATCATGAGTGTTGCCTTGAACAGTGGGAAAGTGCCCAGGTGACCTACTTTAGTGACACCTTGCTGCGCAACGTCCGGGAGCCTCAGCAACAGTAACATCCTAATTATTATCCCTCCACGTAGCAGATATATCAATCAGTGCAGTTGTTTCACTTCATACTACTTGCTACAGCAGTTCTTCATAGCCTTGTGTCTCTGTGTTCTGTAGCAGAAGGAGTGGTTAACGTAATGAAACGGCGCATGCTTTCCAGCGAAGCTACTAATGGGTCCTCATCGGCTAAAGACTTGCAACAAACTTTTACTTGCTCCGCCGAGTAATCCGCTTTCGCATCACTTCAAAGACAGCCGGGGCCGCCTGCTTCTGACGAACAGCGCCAGGCGCGGCTGCTCTGGTCTGGGACGGCAGTCCTAATCCTCTCTCTGTCAGCCCGTGTCCACACTAAATGGACATTACAGCTCTAAAGAAAGAAGGTAAAATATTTTAAAAATTAGCATGCTGTAAAGGATAATATTGTTATCGCCAGTTAATATTGATTCGTAATGATAAAATGTGATTCCCTTCAAATACACTACGGGCCACTAAAATTGCTACACCACGAAGATGACGTGCTACAGACGCGAAATTTAACCGACAGGAAGAAGATGCTGTGACATGCAAAATTATTAGCTTTTCAGAGCATTCACACAAGGTTGGCGCCGGTGGCAACACCTACAACGTGCTGACATGTGGAAAGTTTACAACTGATTTCTCATATACAAACAGCAGTTGACCGGCGTTTCCTGGTGAAACGTTGTTGTGATGCCTCGTGTATGGAGGAGAAGTGCGTACCATAACGTTTCCGACTTTGATAAAGGTCGGATTGTAGCCTATCGCGATTGCGGTTTATCGTATCGCGATTCGCGATATTGCTGCTCGCGTTGGTCGAGATCCAATGACTGCTAGCAGAATATGGAATCGGTGGGTTCAGGAGGGTAATACTGAACGCCGTGCTGGATCCCAACGGACTCGTATCACTAGCAGGAGATGACAGGCATCTTATCCGCATGGCTGTAACGGATCGTGCAGCCACGTCTCGATCCCTGAGTCACCAGGTGGGGACGTTTGCAAGACAACAACCACCTATACCAACAGTTCAACGTCCTTTGCAGCAGCGTGGAGTATCAGCTCTTAGACCATGGCTGCGATGGTGTACTCAACGACGAACCTGGGTGCACGAATGGCAATACGTCATTTTTTCGGATGAATCCACGTTCTGTTTACAGCATCATGATGGTCGCATCTGTGTTTGGCCACATCGTGGTGAATGCACATTGGAAGCGTGTATTCGTCATCGCCATACTGGTGTATCACCCGGCGTGATGGTATGGGGTGCCATTGGTTACACGTCTCGGTCACATCTTGTTCGCATTGACGGCACTGTGAACAGTGGACGTTACATTTCAGATGTGTTACGACCCGTGGCTCTACCCTTCATTCGGTCCCTGTGAAACCCTACATTTCAGCAAGATAAAGCACGACCGCATGTTGCAGGTCCTGTACGGGCCTCTATGGATACAGAAAACGTTCGACTGTTGCCCTGGCCACCACATTCTCCAGATCTCTCACCAATTGAAAACGTCCGGTCAATGGTGGCCGAGCAACTGGCTCGTCACAATACGCCATTCACTACTCTTGATGAACTGTGGTATCGTGTTGAAGCTGCATGGGCAGCTGTACCTGTACACGCCATCAAAGCTCTGTTTGACTCAATGCCCAGGGGTATCAAGGCCGTTATTACGGCCAGCGGTGGTTGTTCTGGGTACTGATTTCTCAGGATCTATGCACGCAAATTGAATGAAAAAGTAATCACTTGTCAGTTCTAGTATAATATATTTGTCCAATGAATACCCGTTTATCATCTGCATTTCTTCTTGGTGTAGCAATTTTAATGGCAAGTAGTGTATATTACGAAAATACTTAATGGTCCATTTCTGAGTGACAGGTCGGAGTTTTGGTTTTGGACTCACATTTGAGAAATGAATCTTAATAATCAACCCATGACACTGCTTGCATGAACAATAATTAACTGCTGACCGATACTTTCATGCGACGATACTCGTCGCACGCTGTCCCTTTGCCAACATTTTCTTATGGTGTTAAGTGTGTGAATCCATGTTTCATGCAAGCAAACCAATGGCCACTTCAGCTCTGATGTTTCATTCTTCCGTAAAACGTAATGAAGTATACCCTGTTTGCAATTAAGTCCTCTCGTCCAGACATAAAACGTTTATTTTGCCACCTTTAGTTTGAAAACCTAAATACCATAGACAAAACAACTTTTCTTAGAGTTTTGTAGCAGACGCAAAGACAGTTGTATGTGACAAAAGCAGTCTAGTTTTCCCAAAACTTGTATTTCTCTATACTGTTCGTGATAGCGTAGAAATTGCTGCCGGGTCACTGGAACAGTGATTATGACCACTTGCTCTCGTTGCTCGGATTCCACTCTTCTCTGCTTAGTGTCTCTTCTTCCGTAATCTTTAAATCATCCTCTTGCTCATCATTAACACATTGGCTGAATGTTAACTCGCCTTCTCTGCCGACACGATAATCCCTTCTCTTTCTCATCATCAACATTTTTAATCACGTTAACCACAAGCCATCACGTCTGCCCGCGAAAGCATTTTCTACGCTCTCCTTCTGCCACTACTATGCGACATTGTAAGCGGGCTCTACTTTACTTGGAGTGTGATTGCACCTAGTGATGCGACCCACTTCGTTCCTGCTACTGCTGCGTTACCACGTAGCCTTACCGGGTAATTCCTCTGGACATAAAATCAAAGCTGTCTGGAAATGACACAAAAACGTCAGATTTTTTTTCAGCTGAATTTCCGGCAGTGGCCATGGTACTGTGTAGCGCCAGCCTCGCCGCCACAGGTGTAAACATCGCCGTAAACATCACTGCCACCGCGTCCAATAGTTCGCTTCAACGAGTCACGTGCCTGTTCACTGCTGACAAGGAGAGGTCCCGAGCGGTGTGACTGACTTTTTGAAACTATCTGTATCGTGGTGTAAGTCAAGATCCCAGGTATCACACACTGCAGCCATTCACCATCGCGAGCCCTCGTTTGTGAATAGATGACGAAAAGAAATAGTAATTTTGTGTGATGCGCAGTAGCATTATATAGGTCGCACTAGACGGTTTGCTTGTGTAGTGAAATGAATAGGATAAAAGCTTCACATGTAAAAGGTTGTTGGTTTCAATTCTCGCCATGTACACCACATTTTTCTTAATGTTTATCGACATGACTAGGAAATGGTTCAAATGGCTCTGAGCACTATGGGACTTAACATCTGAGATCATCAGACCCCTAGAACTTAGAACTACTTGAACCTAACTAACCTAAGGACATCACACGCATCCATGCCCGAGGCAGGAATCGATCCTGCGACCGTAGCGGTCTCGCGGTTCCAGACTGAAGCGCCTAGAACCGCTCGGCCACAAAGGCTGGCTCATGACTACGATCATTATTTTTGTTCAGCTAATTGGTGTGAATGGAACTTATTATTTCTGTTCCTTTGTCACATCATTCTAACTAAGGTCTGAACCTTTTCTATGGTTTCATTTTTACTTAGATCATTATTTTTCCACCTGGAATATGAATGTAGTTGTATTCATCTATTATAACATTCAAGTATTTGAAAATTCCGATCGGTACCAGCTGAAAAACAAAAGACGAAGTAAACTATTTATATTCGTGCAGTGGTGCGAAAAATATTTTTTTTTGCCAGATGTGCATTTTTTTTCCACGGTAATCAACATGCAAACATTTAAAACGTAACCTAAATACCTATTGGACTATGGACAAAATAACGCAGATGAAAATTTAACTGAAAGACGGATTTATAAGTAAAACGAAATTCAAGAAAAAAGAGAAGTAGGTTTAATAATAAAGTGGACTGAAAAGAAAAACACGATGATACAACAAAAGAAATTAAAGCGAAGTTAATATATAAAATTATTTAAAAACGCATGAACAAAGATTTCAGGTGGAGAAAGAATGATAGGAAGAAAAATGAGAGCAAATGAAAGAGTTGACATTATGATTAAAATTATGTGACAAAGGAATGGAATTAAAAAAATTACATTTAAGTCCATTAATGGAACAAAATGGTAATCAAAGTCATTTCGATGAAGATTTAAACATTAAAGGAATTAGTACTCCGTACGAAATTCGAACACACAACCTCCTGCTTGTGAAGCCGTTATCCAATCCACTATATTACACAACCAGATCACATAACACGCCTTTTTACATGCTATTCAGTGTCCTAAAAAAAAAATACTGGTAACTTGTTTCATTAATTACATGTAAACGACGGCGCACCAGCCTGAATGGTTGCAGTGTGTGATACCTTGGATCTTAATATACATCAGTTTATAGATAGTTCCAAAAAGTTAGTCTCACCACTAGGGAGCTTAAAGTATCCATCCGCTGGGCAGGTATTTAGTGCGCTACCCCGCTGCTCTGCAGAAGAACGAGAATCGTATCACACTGCCTCAGATGGATTCTGTCTTCAATCCATCCTCGAGCAGCCTATTGCTCAATACTGACACGACCTCAAGGACTTTGTCTATGTAAGAACACTCCAGTGAAACACTGTGATTGAATTTCAGCCGGAACCAAATTGTGTGAACTTATATCCCGGAGAACTGTGATACTGTATTCTGTATATTAGACTTACTAAAACTACCTGAGAACATCAGCTGTAGCGTGTTGTTACCCCTCGGTCTCGAACACTATAATCTATTTCTAAACAAATTACGCTTCTGTTCCATCTGTAGCTATCGTCAGAGTATCAATTCAGCATCTAATAAGACTCTGTCAATCAGTATAAACGTATCTAACTATAGAGGATATATCGTCCCTTGCAAACATTTCTCTGTATTTCTAGCCATCCCCAATATATGAGTCTATTGTTAACAATAAAGCATTTGACGACGTTTAAAGTAAGAACAGCAAAAAATTTGATAAATTTGCTTTAAAGTAGCAAAACAGGTTAACAATCACATTTTGAATTTGTGAGAGAAACATCCATAATTAGCACTATAATTATTCAAATGTCTTATTGAAATAAATTTTGAATGTCTGAAATGTAACGCTGATGTTAGAGTTAATAGTGTGAGGAAATAAATTAAGCGGCATTAATGTAAATTGTCTAGAGTCTAGACTCTGGAGGAAGGTAGCAAGTGCACTGCCTGCCATCATAACTGCAACACTCTGAACGCTGGATGAGGTGTACTACCTGCTGGAATACGCAGATGATTAGCTTTCCAGCAGAACTCAACAGAGTAGGTGGGGTAACACCAGCTATTTCTGTATATAGGGATCATTTGATCTGATCTAAATATTTGTTGGTTTCCAAAAGATCGTTTTAAAGTTGTATAAGAAGGAGAAACATGTACCACAGCATGTTGGGATTCGACTGCAGAATATTCACGGTCTATGAAGACTGCAGTTTGTCGTTAGACGATATAGCTGCTCTTGTTGATCAGTATTCCTCGACTGTCATACAAAAATGTGATTTATGTGTTCAAGAGGGCCATACTCAACGTCTTGTAATGCCGTAGTCGAATCCCAATATGCAGTGGTAGATGTTTCTCTTTCTTACTCAGACTTTAAAACGATCTTTTGCAAAGCTACAAATATTCAGATTTGATCAAATTAATTCTATAAGCAGAAGTAGTTGGTGTTACCCCCTCTACTTTGTGCAGTTGCTGAAAAGCTAATCATATGCATTGCTGTTATGACGGCCGACAGTATACCTACAAACTTCCTGCATAGTGTAGCTTCTAAACTGCCTGTTCTATTTCCTCACACTGCTGGTTCAGATATGAGCATTAAGTTCGACACTTCAAAATTTGTTTCAAAAATACAGTTCTATGATCAGATGTTAATGTATCGCCCACCCTTGGGACATTTCTACCACAAATTTCACACGTGACTGTTAAATTGTCTTGCTAATTTAAAGTAAATTACTCTAATTTTTTACCTATTGTTACATTAAACTTAATTAAATGCTTTCTTATTGACAACATCTCGTATATTACATGGAGGTGATCAGAGACATAGAGCAGTGTTTGCAAGGGACGATGTATGCACTGTAGTTAGATAACTTTCGCATTCTGATAGATAAAGTCTTATTAGATACTGAACTGATACTCCGACGAAAGCTATGGATGGGCTAGAAACGTAATTCGTGTAGAAATAGATAGATTGTAGTGTTCGTGAGCGAGGGGTATCCTTGCGTAGAACTTCACTTCGAAAGCTTCTGTTCTCTCTTGTCCTGTTTACCGTCCATACTTCACTTCCTTAGAAGCAATGACAAACCGCTTTCTGATACCTAAATTTTTAAAGATGTAAAAAAATTACTCTTTTTCGAAAATACTTTTCCTGCTATTGTGTCTTTGCATTTTATATTCTCCCTACTTTAGCTGTTCTCAGTTACTTTGGTACCCAAGGAACAAAAGTAATCTACTGCCTTTATTGTCACATGATCCAGTTCTCTAAGTATCGCCTGAATTAATATAAGTGCACTACCCTTGACTGACCTGATCTTACAAGCCCATTCAAGGCACTAATCTTTCCATTCAATTGCTCTTAAATGTCCATGTCATGTGACAGAATTACGCTATCGGCAAATCTCAGAGTTTATATTTTCTCTCCCTGAGAAATTAAATCCGTTGCCAAAATTTTCCTTGATATCTTTTGCTGCTTCCTCAGACTATAAATAATTGAGGATGGATGATAACCTTGTCTCATAGCGTCCTCAACTACTGCTTGCCTATGAGGTTCTGTAACTCCTACAGCAATCCAGTTTCCATACCAACATTTTACCAGTGCTACTTTCAGAATCTCAAACAGTGCATCACCGTTGATTTCAACTAACGCTTTATCTCACTCTGCAAATGGCGTAAATGTTGGTTTGCCGTTTGTAGACTATGTTTTAAGAGAGTGTGGGGGTAGTATTACCTCTCATGTTCCTACATATTTCTGGAAACCAAACCACTGCCATGGGCCGCTTCTGCTAATCTGTAAATAATCTTTGTAAGCATTTTGCATTCATGACTTATTAAACAGATGTTTTTGTAATATGCTTGTCAAATCCTGGCATTTTTTGAACTAAAATTATAACATTTTTCTGAAAGTAGGATCTTACTTAGCCTGTGTCGTACATCGTGTGTACCAGGGGGAATGGTATTGTTATGTTTGCTCCTTAATAATTTTATCGTGTAGTCGTGATACCTTGTTCGGTCTTAGGTCATTCAGTAGTCCGTCTAATTCTCCTCACAGCATCATATCTCCCATTTCATCTTTCCTTTCCATAATAATGAAGTTCCTTTCCATTATATAGTGCTTTTACGTAACCCTTTACCTTTCAGTCTTCCTCTCTTTGTTTAGTACTGGCTTGCCGTTTGACCTCTTGATATGCATATATAAGCTTAACTTTTCTCAAAGGATTCTGATTTTTACCATATGGGGTATCCTGGTCTTTAAAGGCCGAATATGAACAAGAAGTTGTTACGTAGAGGCAAGAGGTTGTACGCCCTGACTTCAACATGATAATTCTATAGGAACATTAGCTGGCATACACCAACCGTTTTAATTATCACCCTGAAATATTTAAACTACAGCCTTGGTCTTAGTGTTCGTCCTCCATGACCATAGACCTTCGTGTTAGTCCTCTGCATAATCACCGTTCAAAGCCACTTATTTTTTTCAACGATGGGTGACCAAGGCTCTATTAGTCGGTCTTTTGACTGTTCAGGAAACGTTCCACCTCGAAAATCACCTCATCGTCATTTTAAAAACTGCTGGCACGCAATGGTTGTTTCATCAGAGGAAAGAGGAAAAAGTCGCTCTGCGCTATGTTAGGAACTTACGAGGGTGGATCAGTACGAGTTTCATTCACATCAGTTTGCCGCAACAGTGTAACGACACTTGAGAACGAAGTTCAGCAAAAATCCACCAACTGCATACTCCATTTGGCGACGGTGTGAGCAGTTCAAAGCTGCAGTATGCCTCCGCAAGGGGAAATCAGTGTGTCGGCCTAAAGTGAGTTAAGAAACCGTCGACTGCGTGCGGGCGAATTTAGCACCTAGCCCACAAAAGTCGACGAACAGAGCAAGCAGAGAGCTGAACGTACCACAATCGACTGTTTGGAAGATCTCAAGGAAACGACTGAAGCTGAAGCCTCAACGCTTGCAACTGATACATGCCTTGACTCCAGATGACAAAGTCAGATGCCTTGAATTTTCGACACAGTTGCAAGAACTTATGCCAGGGGATCGGTTTTGTGAGAAACTCATCTTCAGTGGTGAAGCAACATTTGCTGTGGGTGGCACAGCGAAAACAGACAACGTCCGAATCTTGGGGAAAGATAATTCCCACGCTATCGTGGCGCACATTCAAGACTGACCAAAAGTAACGCATTCTGTGCAGTCTCCCTGTTCATAGTTTGTGGTCCCTTTTCTACTGCAAAAAGATCATTACAGGATACGTGTATATGGACGTGCTGGAAAATTGGTTCATGCCACTACTGAAGACTGATACTAAAATGTAGACTTTCACGGCCGGAAATATCATGTCCATTAAAATTATCCGGGCTGTTATGCCGTGGTCAGTTGATGAATTTTGTCTCAATTCCCAACGTTTCGTCTCCGACTGCGGGAGACATTTTCAAGGGGGTCCGTAGGTCGATGGAAGGTCCTACACACCCACTGGCTCGCTACTGACTGCCGCTGAACTCCGAGTCCGCGCGCTCCCGCGCCGCGGCGTCACGTCACTTGTTTTGAAAACGTCAGTGCAATTGGCAGCTGACCGTCGCCGTCGATAGCCGTTGCCATCACCCAGTAGTGGACGGATGGTACACATCTTCTTTAACACCGGCATCCCTATGCCGTTTAATTTCACGCGCTCCTCCTTTCGGTTGAAATTATTTGGGTGTTTAGCGATTTCGACTGCCTCCCTGTAGAACCTTTCGTAGTATCCGCTTGTGGCAGCTAGTACTTGCGTCTCCTCGAAACGAATTACTGATCTACTGGATCCGCAAGTATATAGGAAGCTGAATAAGGACCCCACTAACAACGTTCTCAGAACTGTGTCGCGGTTAATAAAAAAGTCCTCCATTGAAGAGAGTGTACAGAAAGGTCTGTGCAGTTCGGTTGCGCTACCACCGAGGCTTTATGGATTGCCCAAAATTCATAAAGAAAATGTGCCGTTAAGACCGATACTAAGTGCCATTGGTTCGCCCACCTACTCGTTAGCCAAGTTTTTGACTACGCTGTTGAAACCACATGTGGGCCGTTCGGACTCTTATATAAAGAATTCGACACATTTCATCAACAGATTGAATGGCATAGTGGTCCAGCCGGAGGACATATTGGTCAGCTTCGATGTGGTATCGCTGTTTGCCATGGTTCCTCTTAATGATGTATTGGAACAGCTGGATCGAATTTTTCCTGCCGATATTTCAGAACTGCTTAAGTGTTGTTTGACGACCACATACTTCAAGTGGAATGAACAGTTTTATGAGCAAACGGATGGCGTGGCTATGGGAAGCCCCCTAAGTCCCGTAATTGCAAACTTCTTTATGGAGAAATTCGAAGAACAGGCCTTAGGTACTGTCAGCAAAAAACCAAATGTATGTCTCCGATACGTGAATGACACGTTTGTGCTGTGGAGACATGGTAGGGAGGAACTAAGCCGGTTCCACGAACATCTGAACAGTATAAACTCGAGAATTCAGTTTACAATGAAGGAGGAGGTAGACGGCAAATTACATTTCCTCGATGTGCTTGTTTTTAGAAACGAAAATGGTAGTTTGGGCCACTCAGTATACCGCAAACCCACGCACACGGACCGTTATTTGCACCGGGATTCGAACCACCACCCACAACAGAAGCGGGGTGTTATCAAGACGTTAGCGGACAGAGCTAGAAATATTTGTGAACCTGAGTTGCTCGACGCTGAGATGGAACATCTCCACAATGCACTAATGAAGAACGGATATTCGTCCGCCGAAATAAAACGTACGTTGAGGCAGCCACGGAGAAATCATACTGACGTACAGGCTACTGCAAAATCTAAGGTTTTCCCGCCGTTTGTTAAAAATTTAGAGGAAAGAATAGGGAGGATCTTGACGAAGCGGAATATTACCGTAATTTACAAGCCCACCAGGAAGATACAGGAATACCTTAAGCCTGCCAAGGACGCTCGCAAACCTTTGGAAAAAGCTGGAGTGTATAGGATGCCATGCAGCTGTGGTGATGTTTATGTGGGTACCACTAAATGAACTGTTTCTAAACGTTTGGAAGTGCACAAGAGAAATTGTAGAAGAGGAGAAACGGAACGATCAGCTGTTGCGGAGCATGCTTTCCAGCCAGGGAACCACAATATTCGTTTCGAGGAGACGCAAGTACTAGCGGCCACAAGCGGATACTACGAAAGGCTCTACAGGGAGGCAATAGAAATCGCTAAACACCCAAATAATTTCAGCCGAAAGGAGGAGGGCGTGAAATTAAATGGCATATGGATGCCGGTGTTAGAGAAGATGTGTACCACCCGTCCACTACTGGATGATGGCAACGGCGATCGACGGCGACAGACAGCGGCCAATTGCACTGACGCTTTCAAAACACGTGACGTCACGCCGCGGCGCGGGAGCGCGCGGACACGGAGTTTAGCGGCAGTCAGTAGCGAACCAGTGTGTGTGTTGGACCTTCCATCGACCTACGGACCCCCTTGAAGATGCCTCCCGCAGTCGGAGACGAAACGTTGGGAATTGAGACAAAATTCATTAACCGACCACGGCATAACAGCCCGGATAATTTTAATGGACACTACTGGAGACTGACAGTGTGGACCTGATCTATCATCAGTATGGTGCTCCACCCCACTTCTATTATAATGCTCGTTTATTCTTAAATAAGGAACCGAGAAGCTGAAGGATCGGTTGTAATGGGGTTGATGATCAGTAGTTCATCCCATGGCCTCCACTCTCCTGACCAAACTCCATGCGACTGTTTTGTGAGGTGTTATGTAAGAGATTCAGTGTTCACGCCTCCTCCAGAAACAAATCGACCAGAATTGCGAGCTCGCATCAGCAGTACTTTTGTAATAATGAAGGGGTCACGCTGCGTCAAACGTGGGAAGAGTCGACTTGATATCTGCAGAAGCAGTAGAGGGACACATATGGAGCACTTGCAATACTAAAAAAAAATTCTTTCTTGAGCTTTCTACATACGTGCAAACCCCTGTGACAATATGTGAAATAATATAGCTATAGCAAACCCGCGAAATCACTTCAGTCATTTGTAATAACCTGTACTTCACAGCCCAAAGAAGCAGTAGTGTTGATTATGTCCTGCGCGGAATTAGGTGGAGCGTTCTCGTAGAGCAGAAACAACCCACTGGACTGCTTCCCAAGACGCCTCGTGTTCAGAGTCTCATAGCCTGTTTGCACCAAAACCATGGCTGTCATAAAATGCTTTCAGCATACCTTACGGGAAGCATTCGCCACAAACTGCCAGAGCTTGAAGCGCTCCTAAAACGCACTGGACCTCACACAGTACTATGTACAGAGGCCTGGTTAATATGCGAAATTAACAGCCGTGAAATTTTTGTGACAGATGGAAGTGTGTAACGGAGAGATACACGAATGGAAAATGGACGTAGAATGGCTCTGAGCACTATGGGACTTAACGTCTGAGGTCATCAGTCCCCTAGAACTTAGAACTACTTAAACCTAACTAACCTAAGGACATCACACATATCCATGCCCGAGGCACGATTCGAACCTGCGACCTTAGCGGTCGCGCCGTTCCAGACTGTAGCGCCTAGAATCACTCGGCTACTCCGGCCGGCGACGTGGAATATTTGTTGCAGTAGACAAACTCAGATCCACCGAGATATAAACTGTAGTTGCAGGCGAGATTGTTTAGATTCAGTGGTGGCATAAACTTATGATCAAAACTTTCTATCGACCATCAGACTTACCTCTAGATCTAAATAGAAACTTAATACGTCATTTCGTTAGTACATACTGTACTTAACATATTTGTCACTGTTCGGTAATGTCAGCCACATCGGACAGTGGGGGAGCAGGGGTAAACTAGTCATGGTGGCCGTACTGACCTCCTCAGACCGAGCATGTTGGTTCTCTAGCGCGGAGCAGGAGCTATGCTCACGTTGCAGCCAGATTCATTGATTCGCCCTGAACACAGGACGGCGACTTCCAGACATTTGTGATAAACGCTGTGTGGCTCGGAGCGGAGCGTTCCTGTTGGGTTGAGTCCGCAGTCATTACTGGCAACTTAACTGTGCCTCGCGTCCACGGTCACATTCTGTATTGATTTTTACGTAAGAAACTGTAGCAACAAATATTACGTAGGACTTCTGGAAAAAGGATATTGTGACGGTACGTCACATAAATATTGACATTTTTATAGGTTGTAAACCGTAGTTAAGTATTTTATGAATATAAGTAGTTTAAAATATACAGTTAATGTTCTTGAAAAACTGATGTGCAGCGATAATTTAAGAGTAGCATCTTTATTTAATGTCTATGTAAATAAAAAAGGATCGAAAGAGACGCGATTGTACAGCCTAGGAGGAAGGACATATTTTATGGTACACACACTGTTTTGTTTCGCTATACGGAAGGCAGCCATTGAGCGGCTACACATATTTTATGTAAGTTATTCTGTATTATTCAATAATAAATTTGTTATTATTATCACAAAATCATTTTCTTTGTAATAGTTGTCACCTCAAATGTTCGCAGTGGCTAACTATTTTTAATAAGCAATTTTTTCAGTAATTTGCACTGCGAGAAGCTCATCTTCCGATGCAGCCTCCGGCCGGCCATTAAGCGCCGAAGTATTAATTTATTTTTCAAAGTGTTAACAGTAACTGTAAATGCGAGAGATTTAGTTATAGGAACCTTTTTAAATTGCAACAGATAATTAATTTACGTTGAAGTTAATTTTTTAAAATATACAGATTCCATGAGTTCAGTAAGTTTTATCTTGGCCGCTCCACGGCAACAATCAAAATTCTCTCGAGCTTTGCCCTGCAATCAATAAATAGAAATTAACTAAATTACATTCAATTCAGTTAACAGCAGCTATATTTCAGTCACCACGTTCAAAATCTAAAGTTAGTACATGAATAACAGCGGCCCCTCAAGAACCCGTTTCATATTTAGTTATGCACGTAAGTAAAAGTGTTAAAAAAAAAGATAATATCCCTGAGAGAAAGAATCATGCTATCACAAAAGAAAAATTCATGATGATAAATTAAAAATAAAAATATATAAAATACATATGTTGTATACAACGTAACAAATGGATCCGACGTCACAATACGCAGGTTCTAATTTGTATGAAATTAATATTTAAACGACACGATACCGTAGCATTCGGTCCTCCTGCTCTCAAAGAATGACTATACAATGCCAATACATATATCTGAAATATAGAAAAACTCATAAAACATCACCTATAGGATTCTATAAACGAATTGCAGAAACCATTTGAACAAAACAAGTAATAAGATGTACAGAGAGACTTGGAAACATACCTCCTGTCAAAAAATGGTTCAATGGCTCTGAGCACTATGGGACTTAACATCTGTGCTCATCAGTCCCCTAGAACTGCGTAAACGTAACTAACCTAAGGACATCACACACATCCATGCCCGAGGCAGGATTCGAACCTGCGACCGTAGCAGTCACGCGGTTCCAGACTGAAGCGCCTAGAACCACACGGCCACACATACCTCCTGTCATGTCGACGGTAACAGCAGACGAGGCATTCCGCTTTCCACTATATTTTGCTTTGAGAAAAATGTGTCATAGAGAATGTTTTTTTAACTCTTCGCTTGCAATTTCATGCCTTACATGTAATATGGACTCCACGACTTTTAACATATGAAATGTTCTATGAAATATTATCAGCTACTCACCTAGAACATGTTAAAGTGCCAAAATTTAAACAAAAGAGAATGTCAAATATTAAGACTTGGTTGTTGAAGAAGATGGAAAAGAACAAAAGTAAAAAGCACAAATAGCAGCCAAATTACCAAAAACTGAGAAATGGGGAGTAGGAGAAGAATAGTGCTTATTCAAAGAAACCCTTGTTAGAGAATCCACGGACTTATGTGGAAAAACGAGTGCCACACCAAAAGAGAAGGAAACACCTTGACGGAATGATCGGCTAAAGTCAGCAGTGAAACATAGGAACATACTGAAAAGAATATTAGACCATGAAAAACAGAAATCAGAAGATACACGAAATGAATTAGCAATTGAACATAGCTCAGGAATAATGGATAAAGAAATTAACTGTAAAAAGACTGACCCAGGAAGAAACCTCCTAGGACCACTTTACGACAAGACTAAAGAAAATGTGTCGGAGAAGTAGGAAATTATTATACAGAGTACTAAAGAGTAAACGAAACGTATATGTAAATATCCATGCACTGGAAACACAAGACGGTAACTTATTACGAACAGAGGAAAGGATTAGGCGTGAAATGAAAAAGTACTTCAACATGCTGCTAAATGGAGACAAGGACAACACAACTATCAACGGCTGTAGAATAGTTAATGAAATGCAAACCAAAGGGTACCCATTAACACGGTGTGAGATAGAAACAGCGTTATAGAGCATGCGGAATGAAAAGTCTACAGGGTTTGATGATTTCAGTTCAGACCTGATAAAGGCAGCTCGAGTATTAGACTTAAACCGGTTATATAAATTGCTATCAGTGATTTGGAAAGAAAACAAAATTCCAGAAGACTGAAGTGAAGGAGTCGTCATCCCTCTGTTCAAAAAGGGCAGTCGACGAAAATGTGGAAATTACGGAGGGATCACGCTGCGGTCACACACCCTGAAGCTGTTAGAAAAGATCGTAGAAATGAGAATTAGAAAGATAGTAGAACCTTCGCTTGAGGAAGAACGAGGTACTATGAATCTTATTTTTGCAGTAAGAATGCTGACAGCAAAGTGTTACAGCAGTGTCCAGATAGGCAACGTACGATCAGAATGGTTTGAAACAAAGAGAGGTGTCCAACAAGGAAGTGCGCTATCACCACTCCTGTTTATGATAGTAATGGACAAGATCACAAAATCTACCAAGTAAAGAGACAGTGAACCAAATCCCCTTGTTTATTCTAATGATTTCATAGTGGGGGGAGGGACAGAAGCTGAAGCATAGAAGAAACTTAATGACTGAAATAACACATTCAAAAATTTCGGAATAAAAGTAAGTAAAATATAGACAGTAGAAATGACCATCAACAGGCAAGGAGCAACCTCAAATATATTTCTAAATGCAATCAAAGTAGAATCTGTTTCACATTTCAAGTACCCAGGAAGCATAATCTCGAAAGACGACACCGTTAAGCAGGATATATTCAGCAGGAGATAGAAAGCATCTAATTTTTACAGTCAAATCAGAAGTCTTCTCTCGGATGATGAAATGCCACGAAAAGGAAAAGCGTGTACCACACCTATTTTGTAGCAATCCTAACGTATGGTTTAAAAATATGTTCCCTACTAAACAAAGACTTGAGTAGAATTCAGGCAGCAGAAATGAGATTCATTAGAACTATGAATCAGACAGCTAGAAAGGACAAAATCAGGACTGAGGTGAACAGAAAAGTAGCTGATATTGATGTTCCTGTTACCAGTGTCATACAGAACTCAGGCTTCAGTGGTATGGGCACATAATCAGAGTGAACAGCCCAAGACGTGCCAGAATGTATTTCAGCCTGAGCCTCGTAGGAATAAGATCACGTGTAAGACCAAGAAAACGCTAGATAGAGACTGTAAGACCAGATGTGGAAGAGGAAGGACACAAATGGGAAGCTGTCCTGGAGTAGAAGATGTATGAAGACAGGAGATGGCGAGCGCTTGTACACCACACCCGGGAAACTGGAGTTTGAAAACGATGATGATAGTGAAATATTTTTCCTTGCACAGTAATAGGTTCATTTTAAAAATTAACCCATAACGTGAAAAATTAACACAATTATTACAAGACACGCTTCACCTGGAACTTATATTTCTTGCCACGAAGTCCGATTACTGCTTTAGTGTAATGCAAGACAGTCTATGTATCATTCTGTTGCGTTACACAACATGTTATCACAGCCTGCCGTCATCAAGCTTTTCCGCTCCCCAATAACGACTCTGCAACTAATTCCAAGTTAAAAAAAATTACAGCAGGTAACAGAAGGTCTTTAGCAATAAAGGTTTGATGTTAATGAGAACTGATATTTAATAACACGTTTATCTTTATTGTACTGTTGAGAACACTCCGATGTATCCAGACTCCGAACAGTTAGCTTTCGAAGGATTGAATTCCACTAAATTTATTTCATAACTAGTATTTCTATTCGAGGGATACATTACAAACGATCACCAGTTTGACGCCACTTTCCGGTTTCGCGGGTTCTATTTACACACAGCCAGAAACAGCATGTTTTCGCATAGAAACCCCAGGTGGCACGTAATCTCTGACGGGGAGTGGAAGGTTGCGTATTACTAAGCCAGGTGCTTGCGGCAATCGGACGTGTGTACGCGATTATTTGATGGTCACCTTGGCCAGCGATGTTACATGTACTAACGAAATGTCAGCATCGTATAAGATTTTAATCATACAACGATCAGCAGTGATATATACAGCTTTGTCAGTGGTGTTTACAACAAGATATCTTGTGAAACAGCCGACCGGTGTGGCCGAGCGGTTCTAGGCGCTACAGTCTGGAACCGCGCGACCGCTACGGTCGCAGGTTCGAATCCTGCCTCGGGCATGGATGTGTGTGATGTCCTTAGGTTAGTTAGGTTTAAGTAGTTCTGAGTTCTAGGGGACTGATGACCTCGGAAGTTAAGTCCCATAGTGCTCAGAGCCATTTGAACCGTTTTTGAATCTTGTGAAACAATACTAACTGTGTTCTCGGGAAATTACCTGGAACAGATAGATCGTAAGGCCACTCATGATGGAAATCGTAAGAAGTGGACCTGATCTCTTTGATGATGCCCACATTGAGACTAATTTCATCTCTATTAAGACTGATTAACGAAATACAAAGGGTAACTAATTCTGAAAGATTTATACGTTCCGGATACTCGATAAAAAGGGAAAAGTGAAGCACTTGCTCTGAGCGGATCATGTACAAGAACTTTGGCTAAAGTTTAGAATATCATTTTACCAAGCGCCATACCTAGCAGAACAGCTCTTGATAGATGGTGCCCAACACTGAATACAGTACCTGAAAATAATCTCGTAAATGAAACGGTGTAAATGGAAATGAGCGTATGCCATCGTTGGCCAGGAGGAAGTTCGACCGCCAAGTGTAAGTCTTATTTCAGTCGACACCACATTGGGCTACTTGCGCGCCGGTGGTGAGTATGAAATGATGATGAAGACAACACAACACCCAGTCCTCAAGCGGAGAAAATCTCCAACCAGGCCGAGAATCGAACCCAAGCCTGCTTGCATGGGAGGCGATCATGTTACCACCCAGCTAAGCAGGCGGACTGAAACGGTGTAAAGCTAAGCATACGGCTAAATGCTTCATGAAATTCGTTTTTGTGACGATAGGATAAAATTGATGCCCTCCACGACTACTGTAACAGCACCTTATCAAAAGACCATTTTCAAAACCCTACGAAATTCTGGTCCTATGTAAGGGCAGTCGGTGGCATTCATGGATGACGCAGGAACTCAGTTTGAGAGTAGAACAGCACAAGCAAATACGCTAAACTCGGTTTAAAAATAATCCTTTATGAAGGAAAATCCAAAAATATTGACCAGTTTATTTCTCATGCTACTGCTGTGATGAATAGTGGTCATTAATCAGTGGCGTTGAGAAATAGCAGAAATCAGTAAAATGAACAAATCACCAGGGTGTAATGGGAACCAAGTTGAATTATAGGAAGAAATTGCGACAGTGAAAACCATCTTTTAAAACATGTCATCCCGTAGATCTGTCTCTAAGAAAAATCTGTGCTCAGTAACTGGAAGTAGGCATAGGAAAAATGGAAATAGAGGTATAGTACGCAACATCCCGTAGATCTGTCTCTAAGAAAAATCTGTGCTCAGTAACTGGAAGTAGGCATAGGAAAAATGGAAATAGAGGTATAGTACGCAACATACCTGAGACAGGTTCATTTAGACCAGTGAGGCTTTTCGATGTTTTAAGAGTAAGTTAAAACTGTTGATAAGGGATGATGTACACAAGGTGAGCTTTTTCATCTTGAGACAACTCGAAAACCACACCTCGGATTAATAAGTGAAAAATACCTATTCACTATTTTTAAAAATGCTATCCGACGATACCGGTGTTGACCCTCTGCCCGCCCCCAGGGGTTGGGACAAAAGAACAATTTGAAATTTAATGTAGTAACGTTCTATTTTTATTGTAGAGTACACGGGAAAAGTATGTAACTTTTGTCGTTGCGTGATGGATGGGGCTGTAATCGCCAAATAAAATTTTGTTTCAAAATTGTAGTATGGCGAGCGAAATGTTTTAGATCAAAAAGCACAAAAACAGATGCGCGTGGGAAACATCTCATTGTTTTGGCAGTTTTCCCGATGTAGCTCTTTGATGCATTCACTCATTTGTTATCTGAGTTGATCTCATTGCGCGCAAGTCGTCCCACATCTCTTAAATACGTTCGTTCATAACCCTACTGTGTTACAAGTTATAGAGGCTAGTCAGTTTAACGGGGCTACAGCCTATGTTTGATTTCAAGGCGCAATAACCACTCACAGATGGCAGCACTAGCAGTGGAGGGTGAATACAACGTGTCGTTGGGAGGCGCATAACCTAGCATCGTTATCGTATTGCGGAAACGGAGTGATTCATCTGAAGTCCAAACAGGCATAGTCATAGGCTTTTGACGACACGGCTAATTCTGTAAACTGTTGGCTTGATGCCACAGTAAAGTATACAGTGAGTGGCGAGAACGGTGCTATACAAAACCGGTGCCGAGGCATCTGTGGTACATAATGGCCCTTAGATTGGAGGGGTAACCCCCTCCCCCCCCTTCGTTTTTCCTCTCCTTCCCCTCCTTTTTTTCCAGCATCTGTCCAGGTTCCCCCGGTCTGCCCTCGGCTGTGGTATGTCATATTTGTGCCAACTTTTTGGTACAGTATTCAAGTGAATGTTCAGTGTTGTTTCGTCTTTCCAAAGTGTTGCGAACAGAAACCAGACTGCCGCCGTGTTTTTCAATTATCTATTGTTTTACTTGTATGCTTCATATGTATTTTATTAGCATCAACCCTTTGTTCTATGTTTTAAGTACCACGATTTTCCGCCATGTCACCATTTAAGTCTCCGATTTTATCGCCTGTTTTTATTATTTAGTATCTTCGTCTTTTTAAACCAGATTCTGTAGGCTGAAGAGCGGCATACTAAGCTGCTGCCAGCCCGCCCCTTCGGGGAGAATCGAAACTCAATAAAGAAGAAAAGCAGGTGTAAATGATGGTTGCGAATGTGTACGGGCGAACTGGCGCGCAACTATTGTGTAATTGACGCCCCAAATGAAGCGAGGGGCTCCCAGTAGTGTCTCCTCAAAGATAATTCAGCGAACATTGCTGAGTATGGACCTTTGCAGCAGGCGTTTGGAACATGCACTCGTATTGACTGCTGTACATCGGCAACGAAGGCTGGAATTTGCACGTCGATTGAGTGGCGACAGGTTGCCTTTTAAATGAATGATGTTTTTTGATTCATCAGTCTGAAACGTCTGGAACACCGTACAACAATCGTCGGAAGGGTCCAGACCGAATGAGGGAGCATTATGGTCTGGGGAAGGTTTTCGTGACATTCCTTCTGTGATCTCGTCATTCTGGAAGGCACAGCGGATCAGCGCAAGCATTTGCCTATCCTTTGGGACCATTTACAACTCTACATGCAGTTCGTTTTTCCTCGTAAGATGACATCTAGCAGCAGGAAAATGCAACGAGTCACACAGCTCGCAGTGTACAAACGTGGTTCGGAGAGCACCGTACTCCCCCAGCCACCGAAGTACCCGGGTAAAAATCGCACCGCGAATCTGTGGGACCACTTGGAGCGGCCAGCTGCCAGCTGCCATCTAAGGCACTGCACTTGCATTGGTGTCGGTATGGCTCCACATCCCTGTTGGTACCTCCCAGATCCTCCCTCTTTCCCTGCACGTCTTGCAGCGGTCCATGCTGCAAAAAGTGTTTATTAAGGTCTCCGACAGGTGTCACATTAGTTTGACTGGATAGTGTAGAAGGCAGACTATAGAGAAAGAGAAAACAGATAGAAGAGGAAACTGAAACAGTTTACATAGATGGAGAAAGTGGACAACAGCACTGAAAATATTGTAACGCTTTATATTCAACGTTCTCCGGACGGAGTACTACCACGCACTTACATTTGGCGGGTTAATCGACAGTTCTCCGCAGACGGAACTGTACAGTCACGAAAGAGAAACAGTCGAAGAAGAGTTGCTGGAGAGAATAATGAAACTGCGACATTAGTTGCAGAGAATGATAACCCCCACAACAGTACTCAGCTATTAAATGGTGAATCAGGAATTAGTCACATTACTGTTTACGAATTTTGAAACATATAAAAATTCACCCGTTTGATATTTCCGTCCTCCACGAACTTCGCGGCAGTAATGTCCAGAAGTAAGTAACGTTTTGGCAGTGGTCGCTTCAGCAAATACAGAGGGGCTCCGATTTCTTTGATCGAGTTTTGTCCTCTAACAGGTAGACCTTCACGCACTACAGTACGATTAATCGACAAAGCGTGAGATAGTGCAATGTGGAAAGCCCACATCGATTACGCCTAGTAGAACATCCACATCTGTAGGGTGTGGATGTTTGCTGCTGTTTGAAACCCCTAGAATCAAGATTTTGGCAGAGTTCTCACTCAGACGATCTGGGCGCCGAAGCCGCGCCCGTCGACTCCAGCCTCGGTCCAGCTCTGCGTAAATCTGTTCTCTCTCTCTCTCTCTCTCTCTCTCTTGGAGTCCCTCTGTGAACAGTGTCACATTCAGTACGATTTGTTTTGCAACTAAGCTGTTGCCTTAAGATGCTGATAGTGTTTGCTACTGTGGTTAGCATACACTCCTGGGACTTCTGCACTGACTTCTGTTGTAACAGTGATATTCATGCTTTTTCTGACCCTAGAACTAGCCTCCAGTGTATTAGTTAGTCTTGTCTGGAATAAACAACTATTTCAAAACCCTGTTTGTCCAAGAGTCTCCACAACGAGTTCCGTACTGAGTCTCACCATCTGCATTTCTAGTAAATGTCTGTACAAGTGTTGCCTCAGATAGAAGAAAACAATCAAATGCCTTCACTGTGAATTGTCCTTCTGCCTTCTGCTCTGTACCGCTCAGGAGCGCAGGCTGATCAGTAACCCCCTTTTTCCCTCTCCCTCAGCACACGACAGGAGTAGTCAACTCTAGGAAACTGTAAAGTCGTCCTCTCACGGGACTTTAAAACGCACACGGGCATGACGTCACAGTGTGGAATTTCGCATTCCACTACACTGCCGAGCTTGAAATAAATGCCGGCCGCGGTGGCCGTGCGGTTCTAGGCGCTGCAATCCGGAACCGCGGGACTGCTACGGTCGCAGGTTCGAATCCTGCCTCGGGCATGGATGTGTGTGATGTCCTTAGGTTAGTTAGGTTTAAGTAGTTCTAAGTTCTAGGGGACTGATGGCCTAAGATGTTAAGTCCCATAGTGCTTACAGCCATTTGAACCATTTTTGAAATAAATAATCTCTCACGCCAGCTTTTTGCCTGGTGGAAAGGAACGTGGCCTGTAAGATGCGACATCAGTTTCCGTTACAAGCAGAAAATAGCAGCTGCCATACTGTAAGGCGTTAAACATCGGCTTTTGTCGGTTCCATTTCTCATAGAGTACGTGATGGTACGAATAGAAGTTGTTTCATAGCATTAGCAAACTGAAGATTTCTCGAAAACGTGTCATTTTTGATATGATTGATCACAATAAAATGACAGGAAACTGCATATCGGTAGGTAAGGGATTTTTTTAGTGTTATAACTTGTGAGCAGCGAAAGTATACCGTTTCAATACTAGGGCGCAATGATGACCTATCAAAGGCGCGTCCGTTTGATACAATCTGCTTATTCAATATCAAACAATGAAATTTGTAGACACAATTACTAGAGTGTCTATGCCATATACAGAGGTGCAGTGCTCTAACGAAACCACAGTAGATAGCATCGTAATCTCCTGAACTGTGGAAGAAAAGTAGCAAATTTTTTGTGTTTCTTATTAATTTAACTGATGTATTGTCACAAAAGTCGATATTATGTCAGAGACTTCAAAAAAAATCTCTTCCTTCACACGAAAGACATTACAAAATTAATCTCGATCTTTAAATTCATGCCGGCTTGTGTGGTCGAGCAGTTCTAGGCGCTTCAGTCTGGAACCACGCGACCGCTATGGTCGCAGGTTCGAATTCTGCCTCGGGCATGGATGTGTGTGACGTCCTTAGGTTAGTCAGGTTTAAGTAGTTCTAAGTTCTAGGGGACTGATGAGCTCCGATGTTAAGTCCCATAGTGCTCAGAGCCATTTGAACCATTTTCTTTTTTTTTAATTCATGTGATGAACTACGTTGTTCAAGAGTGTTGGCAGTCAGTGTAACTTCGACAATATGAATGTTATGCATACAGACTTACAGTAAACGGTATACGTTAACTATTTATATTCAACTTAAAACCGATAATGGGATGAAAATTCAGTGAGTTAACAAGTAACTTATACTATTATGTATCTTAGATCGTTGTGCAGCATTATGTAGTCTTCCTCCACCAGCAATTCGCTGTTCGACCTAACGATGAATCGAGTACCTTCTGCGCGATTTTGTCTGCTCCTCTTCGACAATCGCTAACAGAGGTAACGCAAATAATTTAAGCGCGCCATTTTCCTCGAGAAGCTGTATGGTTTGAGAGCCAAATAAAGCCGACAAAGGCCGCTGGAGAGCACAGAGAGCGCAACTCACGCTAACCAGCTCGTTCCAGTCCGCGTCCACCTCATCTTTAGGTGCCTTGTGCCTTGAGAGGGCGGCTGAACAGTGGGCAGAAGCCTTTCAGTCCAGGAAACTTCACGCGATTTCTGTACTGGACAACTACAAACGGACAGTAGTCCTTTCACTCTGAATCACGGCCTTGAGGAGGGACACGAAAGCCACCATACTACGCGTGTGGACCACTGGGGTACCCTGGTCGGTAGAATGAAATTCTCTTGGGGGGGGGGGGGGGGTAAAATCAAAAGCACCATCAAATCAAAGCAGATTATTTAAAAGATTATTACTGTTATCACTACCGCAGGAGCTTGAAATACTGATTACATAACTTGCTAATAATTATTATTCTCTTCCTCATGTAGTCCATGTTTTCTACCTGTTACTTTCAGTGGCAGTAGTCAAAAACAAAGAATTATCAGCCTGAAGTACTCCAGTGCTGTCAGTTCAGAATTAAGAAGTCTAGCAATCAAGTGATTTACATTTTAGCTTGTTTGATTGTGAATGGCTGTGAAGGGTGTGTGAGAATCGAGTATTTCTAGGGAGATTAGTAGTGCTGAGATACTAGTGTCTGCTCTTAATGTGGATAGTTAGCTTTCTTTTCTGAGGAATTGTAGGTAGCATTCACGATGTACTGAGAATTCCTTCGTCATTCTATAAAACAAAAAATGTTTGTTAGAAGTAAACAGTATCAAATGCCTCGTTGACACATCAGTTCGTGGTTTAATAAAACATCTAAAAAAATGCAATATTATTCACCTATCGTCATTTCAAAAATAAGTGTTCAAAGAAAATTCTTTTTCATTCTAAGGGTCCGTTGGGAACTAATGTTGATGACGGTGGCGGTACCAGTTAATACCTCATTACACTAAGCAGTAATGGTGTCAGAAAGACCCGGAGAAACAGGTTTAGGCTGTTTCTGTAGATGTTTTCCGGCGGAGGATGTTCTGCAGAGTAGGAATTGTAGCCCCAGATAAGTTTGCAATGATCTCCCACTGGTAAACGATAGATGAACCTACAGTCACATTAGGTGGATCGTGTGTTTGCCTCCTACTATAGTATTTTCGTATAATAGTTCTTTGTCTCTAACTTGCTTCTAACATTTGATTTTAGTACTGCATTGTTTACATATATTGACTTTTACTTGGATTCCTACACACCTTAGAAAGTAATAGGAGTGTTTCCAAATGTTTGTGATTTAGTTTACGTATCTGGTTTTAAAATTCTTGTAGTTTTACTTTTGCTACATTCATGTATCTGGTCACTGCAATACCGCTGTATCTTTGGTAAACTATGTATAAAATTCTGGAGAAACTATAACCAGAGATTTTCGTATGTCTTTTACGGATATGTGTAAGCTACATACTTTAAAAACTGTGATCCTTTATTAAATTCTGATTCATATAGAACACTTTTTCTCTTACTGTGCAACAGTAATAGCCAGATTCGAAAATGTAATGCAGTAACCTTCCGTATCCCATTTTAAAATTTAAAATATGTGTCTCATCCAAAAAGCATGTACCTGTATAAAACCCTATGTATAACGTTTTAATGTTAATTAAAACCTTGTTACGCCAGTGGTAATCCAGTAGTACATAATGTTTATTGTATGTTACAACGTACATTGTAATGTACACTCCTGGAAATTGAAATAAGAACACCGTGAATTCATTGTCCCAGGAAGGGGAAACTTTATTGACACATTCCTGGGGTCAGATACATCACATGATCACACTGACAGAACCACAGGCACATAGACACAGGCAACAGAGCATGCACAATGTCGGCACTACTACAGTGTATATCCACCTTTCGCAGCAATGCAGGCTGCTATTCTCCCATGGAGACGATCGTAGAGATGCTGGATGTAGTCCTGTGGAACGGCTTGCCATACCATTTCCACCTGGCGCCTCAGTTGGACCAGCGTTCGTGCTGGACGTGCAGACCGCGTGAGACGACGCTTCATCCAGTCCCAAACATGCTCAATGGGGGACAGATCCGGAGATCTTGCTGGCCAGGGTAGTTGACTTACACCTTCTAGAGCACGTTGGGTGGCACGGGATACATGCGGACGTGCATTGTCCTGTTGGAACAGCAAGTTCCCTTGCCGGTCTAGGAATGGTAGAACGATGGGTTCGATGACGGTTTGGATGTACCGTGCACTATTCAGTGTCCCCTCGACGATCACCAGTGGTGTACGGCCAGTGTAGGAGATCGCTCCCCACACCATGATGCCGGGTGTTGGCTCTGTGTGCCTCGGTCGCATGCGGTCCTGATTGTGGCGCTCACCTGCACGGCGCCAAACACGCATACGACCATCATTGGCACCAAGGCAGAAGCGACTCTCATCGCTGAAGACAACACGTCTCCATTCGTCCCTCCATTCACGCCTGTCGCGACACCACTGGAGGCGGGCTGCACGATGTTGGGGCGTGAGCGGAAGACGGCCTAACGGTGTGCGGGACCGTAGCCCAGCTTCATGGAGACGGTTGCGAATGGTCCTCGCCGATACCCCAGGAGCAACAGTGTCCCTAATTTGCTGGGAAGTGGCGGTTCGGTCCCCTACGGCACTGCGTAGGATCCTACGGTCTTGGCGTGCATCCGTGCGTCGCTGCGGTCCGGTCCCAGGTCGACGGGCACGTGCACCTTCCGCCGACTACTGGCGACAACATCGATGTACTTTGGAGACCTCACGCCCCACGTGTTGAGCAATTCGGCGGTACGTCCACCCGGCCTCCCGCATGCCCAATATACGCCCTCGCTCAAAGTCCGTCATCTGCACATATGGTTCACGTCCACGCTGTCGCGGCATGCTACCAGTGTTAAAGGCTGCGATGGAGCTCCGTATGCCACGGCAAACTGGCTGACACTGACGGCGGCGGTGCACAAATGCTGCGCAGCTAGCACCATTCGACGGCCAACACCGCGGTTCCTGGTGTGTCCGCTGTGCCGTGCGTGTGATCATTGCTTGTACAGCCCTCTCGCAGTGTCCGGAGCAAGTATGGTGGGCCTGACACACCGGTGTCAATGTGTTCTTTTTTCCATTTCCAGGAGTGTATATATTTAATGAAGAAAAGCCAATCCATTGTATTTTGGTTTTCCTGGTTTTATTTCTGACACCCATTTCGGGGGGAAAGCTCCACGCCAGGGTCCAGATATTCTACTTGATGGTTTTCCTGACAGCCTAGTTGAGCAGTGCTACCAGTGAAAGGGGAAGCATACGTGCGTTAGAGTGTAAAAAAAGCTGCAGTGTAGTAATTGGAATTAGATACATCATAATGGTTGGAAGTACTTGTCCCCTCTAGAATGTAACTCGACAGAGGTGATCCTGTCATCAGTTAGCTATAAACAGTGATCAGTTTGATATTCATTACTAAATGATGTAACTCAGATGTTGTGTGGGGTAGACTGCTTCATCTCACGTTAATTACAGCCTCACATTCGGTTTTATGTATACCTTTTGCGTGCATATTTTTTGGGATGAACTCTGACTATAGCTTACTGCCACGCCCAATTTCCATTGCAGTCTTAAAAGCTTCTTCGGCCAGTGGTAGTCTAATAAATTATAACGGTTCTTGAATGTAACAACATATTTTGAAACGTATTTATTTTATCAACAAAATACCACCGACTGTCTGTGTCTACGTCTGTTGACATGTATTAATTTTACACGTTATTTTGGTTGCAACTTGCTCAGCCACATGATGAACAGTCGCTATCAAAAACAATTTTTAAATTTCACCTTTTCTTGTTCTTAAGATATCGTTCTTCAAAATTATCTGCTAACCATCCGTAAAAATTCCGTAGTGGTGTAAAGAGTTTATAAGACAGTGACTTTTCCCATTCATTCCATACCAATACGGTCAAGCCATGCAGTAGTAGAGTTTTTCGTTCTTTTGAATTAAATCCCAAATGGACGTAAAACAAAGGTAGACTCTATTGGGAATGTCTGGGAGAGGATTGCAGCAACAGCATAGACGTCACAAACAAAGATAAGTTGCCAAAAACCTTCGATGAGTGTTAGTTGTGTGTTTGGTGTGCTTTGTGTTTTGTGTTTTGTATTTTTAGTATAATAACCTTTTCACACGCTACCTCGGCACTCCACTCTGTGGCACAAACAAATCTAAAATTAATAACTACTGTACAATGCAGTTACAATTAACTATGACATTTTTAAGTTTTTTACATATCTACGACTTACAGCAACTCCTTTGACCTCATACAACAGAAACAATTTCTAGTGTAATGAATTATACCCATGATAGCCAGGCGTTACGTCTGTAAGTACTGAGACAGGATCCAACACAGTTTGTTCTTATGTTTCGTTCTAATGAAATTAGAGCCTCTTTAGCGGTAATCATCAAGCAACGGATGATATGATTTACCCTCAGACGTTAACAGAATGAATTTCTGTAACACAAATAAATGGAAACTAGTTTGACCGAGAAACATACTGGCAGATTAAAATCGTTAGCCGGACACGACCGAATCAAACGTTCGTCATTAAGACGCACTGTCCTTGTCAGTTGGGCAATTGAAGTAAGGTCGCGGTCGGATTTCATGATTAATTTGCAACAGAACTGCTCTTCCAAAAAATTTCACGGTGTACTTTCCGGTGCAATTAGATCGTTTATTCTAGAAAATTTGCCATCTAGTTAGTTGTAGAGTATAATCATTCTTCTTGAATATAAGAAGCGAAATACACATAAGAGCAAAGTGATATAGTGTAGAATGAAACCGGAGATTGCATTAAAACAATCAGACGAGTAAAAACTAAATATATTCATACAATAAATGAAAAAGGAAGAGATGCTGATATCCCACTGGGAAAGCTCAAAACAGTTAAATGGATTTTCTTTGGGATAAGAAAGAAGAAATTTATCGCCTTGAGAATACAACGATTCAGGCACCAGCTGTGTAGTGTTTCGCTGTCTGAGATGCTGTTCCACTTACTCGCTTGGTATTCACAACTCAGCAATGATACTGCTGCGGTAGCCGGCCGAAGTGGCCGTGTGGTTAAAGGCGCTGCAGTCTGGAACCGCAAGACCGCTACGGTCGCAGGTTCGAATCCTGCCTCGGGCATGGATGTTTGTGATGTCCTTAGGTTAATTAGGCTTAACTAGTTCTAAGTTCTAGGGGACTAATGACCTCAGCAGTTGAGTCCCATAGTGCTCAGAGCCATTTGAACTGCTGCGGTGGCGAAATTATTTGTCGAATGCAACCTCCCTCCCTATTCTTTATAGCCAACTCATCCGAAAGACTGAAACGTAATTGTCTGTTTATGAAATCGGCTCTGTGTTGTATTACCCCTTGTTGTGCCGCGTTGTTCATCCAGTTACACACTCCAGTTAGTCAACAGCGCAAACACATAACTAAATTTCGAGCAATATACCGCTATAATATGTTTGTGCGAGCAGCTCATTGCGACCACTAACCAGCAAAAATAGACACATGAAATTTCTTTTATGCACGCAGATGCGAGTGGTTCACCGAAACGCGCATGTGTCACTTGCAACATTACCTCCGCCCAGAATGTGAAATAAATGAATCTCGCTATCTTCTTGATGTGCTATCTTCTTGATGCTCTACGTTGAACGCAAGGCAAAGAAAAGAAAAACTCTATCACTGATACAGAGCTGTTGTGCATCACGTCAGTTATTGTAAAAGTCATTTCGGTTTTTTTTTCTCCGAAGCACAGATATCCCAAAGCAGATAAAACTCGAATTAACTGTAGCAAAAACCTCCGTAGTTTGTGTAGATACCTAATTATCTTTGCGACTACATATGGAAATGATTGTAAAATGCAATTTCAGCCACGTTAGTACTGGACGTCAAAGATATCTAAGAGATCACATTATTAATAAAAACGGTAGAGTATTTGTGTTTGGTCGAATTTATAGCCATAGACATACTATGTAAAGGAATATTTTGAGAACATTTAGTTGTGATCCTGTAAAACGAAGAACAGTTATAACTGAAGGTGAAAGACCTCGTAAGCGCTGTGTAGTTAAATACGTATGTATCATGTAAAGACGTCAAAAACCCACCTCGGTTTAAAGGTACAATTCTGAGAAGCGGAAACACAGACTACTATAATATGAATGTGTGGCGTCTACTATACTTTCGCTACAGTGGAGACTGCAGGGAAACTGACAGAGACAAGTTAATTGCATCAATAATAATGCCCAAGGGTGATGCCACTTATAATTTTCAGTCAGGTCCTGGTAGAAGATCTATCAGAAACTTGTAGGACATTATGGTCATATCTAAAGTCAGTTGATGGATGTAAATCTCACCTTCAATTACTCAATCCGTCTGGTGTTAAAACGGAAGTACGATGCAGAAATAATCTTCATACATATTCGCAAATGGAGATGTTAGTATTATCACCGCCACTGTTGACAATCAATGAAGACTACTTACAGATTTCAAGATACTAGGCCCTGATGAAATTCCAGTTAGATTTTATGCTGAATACGCTGCAGAAGTAGCTCGTTTAATGTCTCATATTCGTGGAGAATCTCCTGCGCGGCGAATAATCCCGTATGATTAGAGAAGTTTATAAAACGGACAAAAGAACAGCCTCACAGGATTAGTTATCAGTATCGCTGACATTAAAAGCTTCATATAAAAATTATTTTTGTTTGATTTTGAACTCGTACTGTCTTGCGTAGTTGGTTGTAACTTTTCTATCGTTTAGCGTTGGTGGCTTCGTGCATATTCCACTGCGAGAAAAACCAAATACAGCTTCCTGCGAGAACACAAAATGAATTTGATACTGTTCGATAGTATTTCCCAGAATGCGCAAACTGGCTAAATCCATAATTTTACTATTAATCTCTTTCATTAAACTAAGTGGTCCCTGTGCGTTAATAACCTGCCTAACAATGCTGTTAATGAAATGGTTCCTGTGCGTTAACAGTTTTCGTAGCAACCTGGTACTGAAATGATAATATCTTACTTCGTACTGCAATTGCATGGAAACGCTGCGCTTGCTCTTCTCTGTGCCTCAGCAGTAAATTTCTGACTGTAGTTTCTGAGAGCTTAGTGCAATGCTCCAGTCAACAAGTAGATTATTTTATACACATCGTGTCATCAGAAGATATATTTTGCACTGCTGGCTCCAGAGAGAGAAAAAAAAAGTTTGGATGGAGATTATGGACAATGATCTTAGGCGACATATTTCTTTAACAAACTGTTTTTAAATTATCTGCTATATTATTACTTGCATGAAATTCATGTTACAACACTCATTAACAGTAATAAAGGGCAAACTCTTACACTCACAAATTTTAGAAAAGTAATCAATAAACATGAAAAATACCTTACACCGAAAATTACTCAGTGTTTAATGAAAAATCTGAATTCCATATATATGGCTGTCTCATTCAACAACGGTTTCAAACTACGCGCGACTGCAAAGCAACTAAATAAAAAATATTACCTTAATTCCTCTTTATATGCTCTTTGCAGCTCATTTCATTCTGAATCACTAACCGAATCATTCTCCTCTGTTTCACAATATTCAAACACAAAGCATTTACTAATCATAGGTGCACCTAACTTTACGTCTACACTGCCGCGAGGGCTCTGCTCGGCGTCTGTCTGCTCCTCAAACGATAGAACTTCCGCGCTTTTCGGTGCCAAGCAGCGATGACAAAACGATCACATCTTTCAGAGACACAGCTACTCTGACCATAGACTGCGGGTGAATAATAAGAGATTCAAAATTGTCGCTTGACGTTTGAGACATCAAAGCATGAACAAATTCCCGAAACGCAAATAACAAACTTTCAGCAGACCCGTGTCAACGTATTTTTGTTGCAGGACGGTAGAGTATCACATATGACCACGTCCCTGTAGAAAAACAAGTCTCTGTTAAAGCAGCAGCAAGTTTACAAGAAAAACCAAACGTGCGAAACACAGCTAGCTTGATTCATATACGACATCTTGCAAAGAGAACATGCATGCGAGCCGGTAACTAACGTCTTCCTAGATTTCCGAAAGGTGTTCCACTCTGGAGCACATCGTAGACTACTAAATCAGACACGCTTACACCGAGTATCTATGGTGGCAACCTATTGGCTCAGTTATTATTCGCTAACCACCACACTATACTGGGCACCGAATCTTCATCAGAAACTAAAGTAACATGTGGTGTGTCCAAACAAAAGAAGTATAATGATGCATGTAATATTCTGAATACACAACCCGATCAAAAGTATAAGGACACGCGTTACTGGACACTGATATGAGAGGCCACCGTTCGCCTTTAGAAGCTTTAAACTTGCTGGGGACACTTCCAATGAAGTGTCTGAATGTCTAGAGGAATGTAAGCCCATTCTTCCTCAAGAGCCAAAACGAGAGAAGGTTATGTCTTACGCCTCTCTCTGGAGCTAAGATGACGTTCTAACTCATCCCAAAGATATTCCGTTAAGTTCAGGTCGAGATACTGGAGTGCCGATTGAGATTCTGCGCATGCCAGTCCATTTCCGGATTCTCCTTCTCCACTAAATAGTGCCTCACAAACGTTGCTTTATGCCTTAATATCCTGATACAAACGACCATCGTCTCCGAACTTTTACTCTATAGTACGTTCGAAAAATGTCTTAATAATCTTCTGTATTTAGCGTTATGTTAAGCGTAACAAGTGGACCACACCCTTTTCTTTTGTCATCAGTCTTCTGAATGGTTTGATGCGGCCCGCCACGAATTCCTCTCATGTGCTAACCTCTTCATCTCAGTGTAACACTTGCAACCTATGTCCTCAATTGTTTGCTGAATGTATTCCAATCTCTGTAGTCCTCTACAGTTTTTGCCCTCTACAGCTCCCTCTAGCACCATGGAAATCATTCCCCTGTGTCTTAACAGATGTCCTATCATCTTGTCCCTCCTCTTTATCAGTGTTTTTCACATATTCGTTTCCTCTCTGATTCTGCGCAGAACCTCCAAATTCCTTAGCTTATCAGTCCACCTAATTTTCAACATTCATCTGTAGCATCACATCTCAAATGCTCCGATTCTCCTCTGTTCCGGTTTTCCCACAGTCCATGTTTCACTACCATACAATTCTGTACTCCAGACGTCCATTCTCAGAAATTTCTTCCTCAAATTAAGGCTGATATTTGTTATTAGTAGACTAATCTTGGGCACGAATGCACTTTCTGCAACTGCTAGTCTGCTTTTGATGTCCTCCTTGCTCCGTCTGTCATTTATTATTTTACTGCCTATGTATCACATTTCCCTAACTTCATCTTCCTCGTGACCATCAACCCTGATGTTAAGTTTCTCGCTGTTCTCATTTCTACTACTTCTCGTTACCTTCGCCTTTCTTAGATTTACTCTCAATCCATACTCTGTGCTCATTAGACTGTTCATTCTGTTCAGCAGATCATTTCTTCTTCACTTTCACTCAGGATAGCAATATCGTCAGCGAATCGTATCATTGATATCCTTTCACCTTGAATTTTAATTTCACTCCTGAAACTTTCTTTTATTTACATCATTTCTTCCTCGATGTACAGATTGAACGGTAGGGGTGAAAGGCTACATCTTTCTCTTACACCCTTTTTAATACCAGCACTTCGTTCTGCGTCGTCCACTCTTATAATGCCCTCTTGGCTGTTCTGCAGCGTCTCTCCCTATAGCTTACCCACACTTTTCTCAGAATTTCGAACACCCTGCACCATTTACCATTGTCGAACGCTTTTCCAAGGTCGACAAATCCTGTGAACGTGTCTGGATTTTTCTTTAGTCTTGCTTCCATTATTAACTGCAACGTCAGAATTCCCTCTCTCGTGCCTTTACCTTTCCCAAACCCAAACTCATCGTCATTTAGCGTATCCTCAATTTTCTTTCCCATTCTTCTGTGTATAATTCTTGTCAGCAACTTGGATGCATGGGCTGTAATTCTCGCACTTGTCAACTCTTACCGTCTTCAGAATTACGTGGATGATGCTTTTCCGAAAGTCAGATGGTATGTAACCGGAGTCATACATTCCACACACCAACGTGAATAGTCGTTTTGTTGCCACTTCCGCCTATGATTTTAGAAATCCTTTGGAATGTTATCTATCCCTGCTGCTTTATTTGACTTAAGTCCTCAAAAGCGCTGTTAAATTCTTAATCTAGTACTGGATCCTCTATCTCCTCTAAATTGACTCCTGTTTCTTCTTCTATCACATCAGACAAATCTCTCCCCCCCCCCCCCCCCCCCCCTCATAGAGGCTTTCAATGTATTCTTTCCACATATACACTCTCTCGTTTGCATTTAACAGTGGAATTCCCGATGCACTCTTAATGTTATCACCCTTGCTTTTAATGTCACCGAAGGCTGTTTTGACTTCCCTGTATGCTGATACTGTCCTTCCGACAATCATTTCTTTTTCGACGTCTTCACATTTTTGCTGCAGCCATTTCGTCTTAGCTTCCATGCACTTTCTATTTATTTCACTCCTCAGCGACTTGTATTTCTCTATTACTGAGTTTCGCGGTAAAGTTTTGTTCTTCCTCCTGTCATCGATCAATTGAAGTATTTCTTCCGCTACCCATGGTTTCTTCGCAGGTACCTTCTTTATACCTATGTTTTCCTTCCCGACATCTACGATGGCCCACTTCAGAGATGTCCATTCTTCTTCAACTGTACTGCCTACTGAGATATTCCTTATTGCTGTATCTATAGCCTTAGAGAAACGAATCTCGTCATTCCTTATTGCTTCCGTATCCCACTTCTTTGCACATTGATTCTTCTTGACTTATGACTTAAACTTCAGCCTACTCTTCATCGCTACTGTATTGTGATCTGAGTCTGTGTCTCCTCCTGGATACGCCTTACAATCCAGTTCCTGATTTCGGTATCTCTGTCTGACCATGAAGTAATCTAACTGAAATCTTCCCGTATCACCCGGCCTTTTACAAGTATACCTCCGCCTCTTGTGCACTGTGTTACCCTTTCAATATCCTCATACATTTTCTCTATCTCTTAATCTTCAGCTTGCGACGTCGATATGTATACCTGAACTATCGTTGTTGGTGTTGTTTTGCTTTACATTCTGACAAGAACAAACCTATCGCTGAACTGTTCACAGTAACACACTTTATGCCCTACCTTCCTATTCATAACGACTCCTACTCCTGTTATACCATTTTCTGCTGCTGTTGATATTACCCGATACTCATCTGACTAGCAATCCTTGTCTTCTTTCCTCTTCACTTCACTGATCCCTACTATTTCTAAACTGAACCTTTGCATTTCTGTTTTCAAATTTTCTAGCTTTCCTATCACGTTCAAGCTTCTCACATTCCACGTCCCGTCTCGTAGAACGTTATCATTTCATTGTTCATTCAACCACCCAATAAAAATACTCTGATAACGTGAGACCTGGCCTGTACTTCACTGTTGTCACTACACATGAAGGTAACGTTCTCCAGGCGTTCGCCATATCCAAACACTCACATCGGATACGCACAGGATATAGCGTGATTCATCACTCTAAATCAGTCGTTTACAGTCAACCACTATCCAGCGACGTCGCTCTATACAGCACCTCACTTGTCACTTATCACTGAGTGAAAAAAATTGTGACTAATGAGGAGCTGCTCGATCATTGTACTACATTTTTTCTAACTCACTACGTACAGTGATTACGCTAGCTGGACTGCTTTGAAACTCGAAACTGCTCGACGGTAGCTGTTCATCGGCACATAATGTTTGCTTGGCTTTGGTCTACCTGTGACTGTTACTTCGAATTTCTGTTTCACAATGTCATCAGATACAGTCGAGTTGGGCAGCTTTAGAAGAGACGAAATGTCCCTGATGAATCTCGTACTCAGGTGACATCCAACGACTAGTTCATTTCCAAGACAATGAGCTCTCTTGACCGACCCATTCTGCTGTTACTTATTCTCTGCTGACAACGAAACACTCCTCGTCTCATTTTATACTTGTGGGACCACCTCCCGTGGTTTCTAAGTTGTATGATATTACTGCCCCCACAATTGTAGAGTGACGGTAAACCCTAAAACTTAAAAACAATATATCGCAGTAGGAATTGTCAATATTCAGCGATATAATAGGAGCGATAATGCGAACCGAAAATGTCTAGCAAACATGGGCTCTAAAATCCGTGCCATAAGAGCTATGAGCACTTATTTATCTACGATGTTGTGAAGCTAATCTCTTCTATAGCAGTAGCTCTTTTCCTTCCATATCTTGAGAGGTAGTGAGTATTTTTTAGCAATCTGGGACCCTTACCATGCAGGACTGATAGAAGAGACAAAGAACATCCAACGAAGATCGGCACGTTTCGTCATGGCATCGCTTAGTCAGCACGAGAGCGTTACAAAGGTACTCAACAAACTCCAATGGCTGGTGCTACAAGAAATGCATTGTGCATCACTGAGAGATTTACTATTGACGTTTCGCGAGATTACTTTCGGGGAAGAGTCGGACAAACGGCGAAACGACCACGATTTGAAAATTCGAGACACTGAAGTTAATGCGGAAGATTACCGACTATCATTCTGCCACTCACTATTCGCGAGTGGAACAGGAAATTGGGGATCAGTTAGTGTTACGAAAAATACCCTCTGCCACACTTCGTCTCGTGATCTGCAGAATATTGCTGTAGATTTAGTACGAACCAAAGCAAGGAAAAAATGCGGTAAACAAGGGTTCTAAAATACATACCTTAAGAGTTAAGAGCACTTGTTTAAATTCGATACTGTGAAACACTTCTCTTCTTGCGAACAGCTGCTTGCAGCCATGAGAACGCAAATGCATGTTTAATAGATAATTTTTTCTTGTTTTGGTCCGCACGATCTTCTCCCAAAATATGGAAGGCAAAGAGCTTGCAGTAGAACAGATTTGTTTCACAGTATCGATGACGAAGAAGTGATCACAGCTCTTAGGGTACGTATTTTAGAGCCCATATTTCCTATACTTTTCGGTTCGAGTTATTGTTCCTATCATATCCTTGACTACTCTTCCTGGATACCCTGTATACAGGGAGACCCTTAGAAAAGAGAAAACAAACCTGGGAGAGATAAAATTACGAAATTGTATAACAAAATAATGCATCCCCTTACTTGACTGTGAAACGTTGGCTAATTGATGGTAAGCTCCTGGAGTACTAAACGTTAAATTTATCTCATATCATGAAATGATAGTCAATGAAATGAACAGACAAAAACAGCGGTATTAAGCCTCAAATTGTTAAATGTGTGGGAAAATGAAGCGCATTGGTTAAAAAGACCGCATATGGAATTTTGGTGTTGTCAATTCTCAAGTATTTGCAGTACTAATAGGGTTGCCCTAAATGAGTCGTTGAAAGAATTTACTTGCGCACTGCTGGGATCGTATGTAGGCAGTAAGTGGGAATAACGTGTCGTCTGTTGGCGACATTTCTGACGTTTCGGCGGCACGAGTGGGTGGCATTGTCCAAAGTTCACGCCCCATTGCTGGTGGCGGAATGGAGTCGAGCCTGTGTCTAGAGATTGTAATTATGTACCTGTCGTGCCAACGACTGAGGGCCTTTCCCTGGTCATTACCGCTATGGTTCTCCCCTTGCTACCTGCAACAGTCACTCGCTACAGCAGAGGTATTCACGATCCATTTATTTAGAAGCTTTTATGTTGCTGCTAAAATTGTTGTCCTGTTCGTGAACTATGAATTCCCTTAAAAAAAAAAACGGGAGTGGTAGCTCTTTTCTGCAACAAGAACTTGCATTCCTCAGACGTCATACCGACAGGTACCAGCAATGGAGCGTGAAACTTTAACAATCCCAAGCTCGTGTCCTCGCGGAATGTCAGAGAACTTGTTAAACAAAGGTCACACGGAAGATCCAGAGACAAAAGCCCACATACAATACGTCATGTGGTCACGAAATCACCAACAATTTTGTAAACGGGAATCTTAGACGGCACTGATATCGATCTACTTTGTTGGTTAAAATTAAGAGAATCAATGTCCGACGTGAATTGCTTAACAGTTCTATTGCCTTTGATGTAGTGGCAATGAAAATAATGGAGGAGAGAGAACGACAAACACGGACACAAGCAAACGGTAGCCCTTCCCTCGCTTCCGACTGTAGTATATTATGGTGAGTAATGACACCGTCAGGTATGGGCTACACAGAAGCGTATGGGGTTGATCTTCATATGTACGTAAAACAAATGCTACAGGAGACCAAGTATGATGCACATGTACGTCTGGTAGCAGTTCAACAAAATTACTGCGTTAAAGTGCTGGCCACTGTAATGTGTTTTAATAGTACTGAAATTATACTTTTCGTTTTATTCGGCCACCGAGAGAAAGGTGTATATTAATTGCACTCTTATTTATGTCATGTTTCTTCTCACTATTCTGATGCATCCCGCTAGGAATTCCATCTCTTGTGCCAATCTCTTCCTCTCAGAATAGCACTTGCAACCTACGGCATCAATTTATTGCTGTTTGTATTCCAGTCTCTGTCTTCTTCTACTGGTTTTGGCTCTCCAGCTCCCTCTAGAACAGTGGAGGTTATTCTTCTCTTGTCATTCTCCCCATATCTTTCTTTCTTCAGCGATTATGCGGAGAACGTCCTCATTCCCTACCTTATCAGTCATTCTAATTTTCCACGTTCTTCTGTAGAACAATATGTAAAACCCTCTGTTCTCTCCTGTACCTTTTATCCCACTGCCCATGATTCACTATCACAGAACGCTGTGCTCCAAATGCACATTCTGAGAAATTTCTTCCTCAAATTAATTTCTGTGTTTGAAACTAGTAGACTACTTTTGCTCAGATATTCCCTCTTTGCCTGTGCTACTCTGCTTTTATGTCACCCTTCCTTCGTCCATCATGGCTATTTTGGTTCCAAGGTAGAAAAATTTCTTAACTTCGTGTACTTCATGATCAACAGTGTTTAAGTTTCACGCTGCTCTCATTTTGCTGCCTCTCGTTACTTGGTCTTTTTCCGATTTACTCTCAATCCTTACTCTGTAATCATTAGACTTCATCTGTTCATTCCAATCAACATATTCTACAGTTGTTCCTCACATCCATTGAGAACTGCATCGTCGTCAGCGAATCTTACCGTAGATATCCTTTCACCCTGAACTTTAATCCCACCCTTGAAACTTTCTTTTATTTCGTTCATTACTTATTCGTTGTATAGACTGAACGATAGGGGCGAAAGACTGCATCCCTGTCTTACACCCTTCACAATCTGAGCATTTCGTTCTTCGTTATCTAGTCTTATTTTCCTTCCTCGTTTCTTATGTGTACTGTGTGTTAGCCCTCTTTAGCTTACTCCTATTTTTCTCAGAATTTTGGACATATTGCCCCATTTTACATTATCGAAATCCCTTTCCAGGCTGACAGATGGTGTGAGCGTGACTTGATTTTTCTTCAGTCTTGCTTCCATTGCCAAACGCAACGTCAGAACCTCCTGATTCCTTTACCTTTTGTAAAGCCAGAACTGCTCATCATGTAACAGAGCCTCAGTTTTCTTTTCCAGTCTTCTATATCTTATTCTTGTCAGCAGCTTGGATGCATGAACTTTTAAACTGACTGTGTACTAGTTCTCGCGCTTATCGGTCTTTGCTATATTCGGAATTGTGTGGGTAACATTCTTACGAAAGTCTCGTGGTACGTCGCGAGTCTCATATATTCCACATACCAACCGGAACAGTCGGTTGGTTGTCACTACCCCAATGATTTTACAACGATGTAATGTTATCCGCCTCTTCTTTCTTAATTTATCTCAAGTCTTCGAGAGCTCTTTTAAATTTTGAAGCTAATACTAGATAACACATGTCTTCTGCATTGACTCCAATTTTTTCTTCCATCACGTCGTGAGACAAGTCGTCCCTCCTTATAGAGACTTTAAATGTACTCTTTCCTCCTATCCGCTCCCTCCTCTGCGTTTAGTAGTGGAATTCCCAAAGCATTCTTAATTTTACAACCCTTTTTTTTAATTTCAACGAAGGTTGTTTTACTTTTCTGCATGGTAAGTCAATCCCTCCTTTCTTTTCATTTTCGATTTCATCTCATTTTTCCTGCCACGATTTAACCTTGGCTTCCTTGCACTTCCTATTTATTTCATTCCTGAGGAATTGATGTTGCTGTATTTCTGCCTTTCCCGGAACATTTTTGTTTTTTCTCCTTTCGCCGAGAAATATTGACTCCTATATATCAGGATTGTAAAAGAGCGAACCCGCAAAATTACAGACCAATATCCGTAACATCGTTTTGATGCGGAATCCTTGGGCATATTTTCAGTTGGAATATAATACGTTTTCTTGGGACTGAGAAGTTTCTGTCTACGAATCAGCAATGTTTTAGAAAGCATCGCTCGTAGGCAACTCAGCTTGCTCCTTTCTCACGTGACATTCTGCGAACAATGGATGACGGGCAAAGTCAGATTCCATTTTTCTACATTTCCGGAAAGCATTCAACACGGTGCTCATTTTGACAACTATTAACGAAAGTACAAGCAATTGGAATAGATTCCTAGATAAGTTGTTGGAAGGCTTCTTAAGCAATTAAAACCAGTATGTTGTCCTCGACGGCGAGTGTTAATCAGAGACAAGGGCATCGTCAGGAGTGACCCAGGGAAGCGCGATACTAAAGCTATTATTTTCTATATACATAAATAATCTGGCGGCCAGTGTGAACAGCACTTTGGAGTTGTTGACTGATAGTGCTGTGGTGTGTGGTAGGGTTTCGAAGTTGAGTTACGAAGTAGAAGACAAAATGACTTGGACAAAATCCTAATTGGTTATTAACGAATCAGAGCTATCTCTAAAAGCTGAAAAATGTAATTTAATATGGATGAGTAGGAACAACAAACCCATAATGTTCGGGCCGGCCATTGTGGCCGAGCGGTTCTAGACGATCCAGTCCGGAACGGCGCTGCTGCTACGGTCGTAGGTTCGAATCCTGCCTCGGGCATGGATGTGTGTGATGTCCTTAGGTTAGTTAGGTTTAAGTAGTTCTAAGTCTAGGGGACTGATGACCTCAGATGTTAAGTCTCATAGTGCTCAGAGCCATTTGAACCACTCGTTCGGACACAGCTTCAGCTGCGTCCTGTTTGACAGTCACGTCGTTTAAACATCTGAGGATAACGTTGCAAAGCAATACAAAACGGATAGAGCATGCGAGGATTGTGATAGGGAACGTGAATGGTCGACTTCGTTTTGTTGGCAAAATTTTTGGAAAATGTGTTTCTCTAGTAAAGTGGCCCGAATATGCGACGATAGTGCGACTTATTCTTGAGTACTGTTCGAGTGTTTGGACGGATTAAAGGAAAACTTTGAAGCAATTCAGGGGCGGGCTGCTAGAATCGTTACCGATAGCTTCGAGGAACCAAGTGTTACAGGCATGCTTCACGAACACACATAGGAATCACTGGAGGAAAGACGACGTCTTTTCGAGGAACAGTATTGAGAGAATTTAGAGAACCGGCATTTGAAGCCGACTACAGAACGAGTTGACAACCCTCAACATACATTCCACGTAAGGACCAGGAAGATAACGTACAAGAAATAAGTGCTTATATGGAGGCATACAAACAAACGTTTTTCCCTCGTTCTATTTGCGAGTGGAACAGGATAGGAAATGACTTGTAATAATACAGAGTACCTTTCGCCATGCACCGTGCCGTGGTTTGCAGAGTATATAAATAGATGCAGTTGAAATATTTCTTCTGTAACCCAAGGTATCTCCGCAGTTACCTCCGTTGTACCTATGCTACTGAGTCCAATATCTGTGATTGCCCTTTTTACAAATGTCCACTCCTCTTCAGTTGAACCGAACTGATTCTTCCGGATAATATTCTTAAACTTACTAAGTTATGATCTGAGCATATATCAGAACTTGGGTGCATTTTACAACCGAGTACCTCATTTTGAAATCTCTTTCTGATAATGATGCAATCCTATTAAAATCTTCCAGTATATCCATGTCTTTTCCAAGTATACGTCCTCCCCTTGCTATTCTTGAGCAGGATATCTGCTATTAGCGTCTTTAATTTATTTCAAAAATTAATTAGTCTTTCCCCTGTCTCTCTTTTCTATCGACAAGCGCATATTCTCCAGTAACCCTGTTTTCTGTTCCTTCATCTATAACCGCTTTCCAGCCCAAATGATTATTAGATTTTGATGTCCTTTTACACACTGAATTACCTGTTCAATAGTCTAGTATAGTTTTTCTGTCTCTCAATCTACTGCTTGCGATGTCGTCATATAGACTTGAACTACCATTGTTGGCGTTGGTTTACTGTTGAATCTAATGAGGACAACCCTATCACCAAATTGTTTACCACTGTACTATTGATGAATATTAAGTATGTAAAATAAGACAGTCATTTTTATTGTTTATAGCCATGCAATCATTCAATCTTCTATTGGTCAACAGCTATATTTTTACATAGTGTGAACGGGTTATATTAATAAAGGAATCAGCAAAATAAAAGTCTTTCCTTGAATATTGTTGCCATTGTCTTGAAACTGTCTTGATATGACCTCTGCACTTGAAAAAATGGTTTCTGGGGCATGTTAAAGATATGTTCAGTTTTATATGTATGATGTCGAGTACAGCACTCTCATCACACTGCAGTCACTGTAAACGTTTAACATGGTGTTTGCGGAAAGGTGACGTTGTTAAAAAAAAGAAACCTTTTTTTCTTTTTTTTAACTTATGAATTCCCCGTAATCACTGACTTTCGAAAGCAACCGTCGTTGCAACAGCACCTCTTCTTAATTATTTCCATGTCTAGGGCATGGCGGGCGAGCTAGCTGCGTAATGGAATTTGGCAGACGGTGCTGGAATATTGTTGACGCAGTGTAGTGCAAGGGCCCGGTCCACACACAGTGGTGAAGTTGAATAATGCTGGGGGCCAGGGGTGCACCGTTTTGCTCGACTTGATGACCAAAAATGACACCCTATAATAAAAAAACTGGCCCGAGGAGTTATAAGTACTTACCGTGGCCGGCCGGGGTGGCCGAGCGGTTCTAGACGCTACAGTCTGGAACTGCGCTGCTGCTACGGTCGCAGGTTCGAATCCTGCCTCGGGCATGGATGTGTGCGATGTGCTTAGGTTAATTAGGTTTAAGTAGTTCTAAGTTCTAGAGGACTGATGACCTCAGAAGTTAAGTCCCATAGTGCTCAGAGGCATTTAAACCATTTTTGAACTTACCGTCAGAGCGTAGCACGGTGTTGTCTTCGTCTGCTGCTTAAGCGGAGTCCTGCTCCACGCTCGTCAATTGTCCTATGCGGACGACTCTGCTTTGTAGCTGTGTTCCCCAATAACTGCAAATGTACATTCTCAGGCATTTCTTCCTCAAATTATGGCCTACGTTGGATACTAGTAAACTAGTCTCGGCCAAAAAAATTGGTACAAATAGCTCTGAGAACTATGGGATTTACATCTGAGGTCATCAGTCCCCTAGACTTAAAACTACTTAAACCTAAGGACATCACACACATCCATGCCCGAGGCAGGAATCGAACCTGCGATCGTAGCAGCAGCGCGGTTGCGGACTGAAGCGCCTAGAACCGCTCGGTCACAGCGGCCGGCAGTCTTGGCCAGAAATGCCCTTTTTGTAACTACTTTTAATATCCACCTTGCTCCGTTCGTCATGGTTTATTTTGCTGCCTAGGTAGCAGAATTCCTTAACCTACTCTACTTCATAGTCACCAATCCTCATATTAAGTTTCTCGCTGCTCTCACTTCGCATTACTTTCGTCTTCATTCAATTTAATCTCAGTTCCTATATTGTACTCATTAGATTGTTCATTCCATTTAGTAGATCCTGTAATTCTTCTTCATTTTCACTACGGGTAGCGATGTCATCAGCGAATCGTATCATTGATATCCTTCCACCTTGAATTTTAATTCCGCTCTTGAATCCTTCGTTTATTTCAGTCATTGCTTCTTCGGCGTTACATTGAACAGTAGGGGCGAAATATTACGTTAATCAGAGCACTTCGTTCTTAGTCTTCCACTCTTACTGCTACATTTTCGTTCTTGTACAAGATATTAACAGCCTTTCCCTAAAGCTTATCCGTATTGTTCTCAGAACTTGGAACACTTTGAATCTTTTGATAATGTCGAATGCCTGTTGCAGGTCAACAAAACTTATAAACGTATATTGATTTTTCTTCAGTCTTCTTTCCATTATCAACCGCAATTTCATAACTGGCCCTCTGTTGCCTTTACCTGTTGATATTACCCTATACTCATCCGACCAGAAACCCTTGTCTTCCCATTTCACTTCACTGACTCCGCCTGTATCGAAATTCAACATTAGCGTTCCCCTTTACAGATCTTATAGCTTCGCTTCTATTTTATGATTTCTGACATTCCACACGCCGTCTCGTAGAACGTTATCCTTTCTTTGGTTATTTAATCTTTTGCTCCTGGTCATCTTCCCACTGGCAGTCAACTCCCAGAGATCCGAATGAGGGAGTAGTCCGGTGTCCTTTGCCAATTGAGAGAACATCAAGTCATTTTTTTCCCATTACAGGCCACATGTCCTGTGGATACACAATATGTGTCTTTAATATAGTGATTTCCATTGCCTTCTGTAACCTCATGCCGTTGATCATTGTTGATTCTTCCACGTTTAGGGGTAATTTTCACCCCAAGGGCAAGAAAGTGTGCTGAACCTCTGTCTGCTCCTCCACACTTTGTGTCAATTTTGGCCATTTTACGGTAAGCTACTGTTCCAAGCGATACACTTGAGAAGACTTGATCATTTGTTCTATTGGAATTACACTGTGGGACCCTCTATAGACATTGCTCATTATGTTTCCAAGTATCCATATACTGACTTCTGTTTCGTGGTCTGCTCTCATCTGACAGTTCAGTAAATATTTCAGAATCTGCATTGAGAACAGGTATCAGCAGTTCGAATTTGGTAGTAGATATTTAGATCAGATTAAGAAAGGCAAGTCTGCGCGCCAGATTGTATACCAAGTAAGTAGCATAGGAGTATGCTGATGAAGTGCTCCGTAATTAGTAATCATATAAAACCGCTCGCTCGACAAAAGATCCGTGTTGAAGGAATGGAAAGTTGCACGTGATACACCAGTGTACAAGAAGATGATTAGAAACAATCTGCTGACATCGGTTTGTAATAGGTGAGCTGTGGCGCCATTGAGTTAGTTGACTGTTCTGTCTAGCGTCACTGGCTCATTTGTAGTATCTACTATCCCTCTTGCAGCCCCATTGCCAATTTCTATGAGGAAGAGTTGGTATCTGTGGGTTGTGTCCTTAGAGGGTGATATATATATTTGATTCGTTGGACCGAGAGAGAGGCATGAAGTTTGGGGATTGACGGTGGCCGGCCGTGGTGGCCGTGCGGTTCTAGGCGCTGCAGTCCGGAACCGCGGGACTGCTACGGTCGCAGGTTCGAATCCTGCCTCGGGCATGGATGTGTGTGATGTCCTTAGGTTAGTTAGGTTTAAGTAGTTTTACGTTCTAGGGGACTGATGACCTAAGATGTTAAGTCCCATAGTGCTCAGAGCCATTTGAACCATTTTTTTGATTGACGGTAGCGTTGCGACAAGAGGTGTTTACGAAGTCCCAGCGGCCGAAGCCACGAGCTGCAGAAGGAGGGCCTGCGCAGAGCGATGATACGGGAGTACTTAACCAGAGTCAGTGTCGACTAAAAGCAGCAGACCGACACCTCATCGGTTGGTTGGCAACATTCGTGTCGGACGACCGCACGTGGCCTGGCTGCCCTCTCCTACCCGGCTTTCATCGGCACCACTCAGTAACCGCTGCGACGCACTGTGGATCCATGGAACTGCTTGCTGATAAAGGGGAGTAGCATTCTGTAATCCTCGTGGTGATTTGTTTCATTGTCTACCTGCCCTCCTTATTAATTTATGGTTAGTACGCGACCCTCAGAGTTCTACTTGGTCGTTTTGGTCGTAAATATATGCAGTAGTATTGTACTAAGACACTAGTTGTCACTTGAAAATTTGTCCCGCTCTTATATTGCATTTCCTTTCTGGTTTATACCCGATCATTAATGTTCTAAATAATCATCTCTTGGTCGTAAATACAGCCTGAACAATTGTACCATGGCACAGGTTGCCGTTAAATGAAAGTGTGACTTTGCCGTTAGATTTAGCTCTTAACCGGTTCAATTTTTTGACTGTAATCGCATTTCTTAGTCATTAATTATAATCTGAACAACCTGTTGTACTAAGCTATTCGTTTCTGTATTTGAAAGACAGGGTCGTTTTGGTGTGTTTTAGCTGGATCTTGTGGTTCCGCCGAGTGTGTTCTCTTGTAATACGTGTTCACAAGTAGTGTTTTAAGACGTTCCTTCAGAGCGGTCTTAATAACTGACAATCGGTTTAATTTTGAAAATATTAACAGCCAACTGGCACCAGGGCTTATGTCAAAATAAGATTGTCACAAGGGACGGGTTGGGATCCGGTCGCACCTTGGTTTCCGATTGAAATTAAGAGGTTGGTTGCTTTGAAGTAAGCCTTATCATTGTAATATTGTTTCCTAATCTGTTTAATCTTTAAGCACAGGCTCGCATCTTAACCCCTAACCTTTAGACTTACAGCTTTCAAATTAAAAGTTACGTCATCTGTTTGAGTAACTGAATCACCTTTGTCATCAATGGTGCTTATACAGAATGAAGTGTTGCAAAAGGGCATTTAATAAGACAGACTGTGTCCAGCGCGGTAGTAAACACCGCTGTGTATAACGATATGTTTACGTAATGTGTATACATAAACATACAGTTATAAATGTCCCCGTTCGTAGCCGCTAATTATAACAATATGTTTACTTTTGTGCTGTAACATATAGCTATAATCAGGGGTGGAAACATATTTGCGAACGCCGACCGTCTGCGGCTGTTTCTTGTTGGATCGTCTGATCAGTCGGAAGTTGCATTGCGGAAGAGAGTAAATGCCTATTCAAAATATAATTATTTTTGGATAGCTCAACATGAATTTCCTAAGGGACCGTAGTTTATCATGCATTTACCAATAGAACATGGCGCGGAGAAAATATTTCGCCGCATACAACTTCCGTCCGATTTCGACGAAAGAATTCGTGACTGTGAACTCTCTATTCGGCAGAAACATAAAAAAAATGAAATAACTTCATGAAGGAGTGAGACATAGATTCTATATTAAATAAATAGTCCATACACCAGTTCCATTTAAATCTGAATTTATGGCAATTAATAGACGAACTTACAATGCAACGAAGGGTTTAACATGGATGCCGTTTTGACTGGCACTTCTCGTAATGAAAACAATTCCTTTGACGTTTTCACATACACGTCGCACAATAAATCTACTGCTAGGCACTTTTAGTGTTACACATTTACTTTACACTAGAACAATATTATTTTTAACAATAATAATACGGCGGCAAGACATGCGCGTTCGACACACGTTACAGGAGACAAGAGAAGAATGAGCAGCTGTCCATCGAGAATATCTCGTACATCAAAAAAAAAATGTGTAAAAAAGTGTTCTTCTTCTGTCCGTTTTTCGCGCCGCGGTTTTCAAAGTCAATAACTCACAGCATCTCTGACGACGCTTCGACAATAAACAAGTTACGTCACAGGTCGTTCACCTTTTACATTCTCGCAACATTATTTGCTAACTGTAGCTGTTGCCGAGCGACTGCTCGATTAGTGAATGATTTAAAATGATAAGGCAATCACATAATGTTACATGTGTCATCCCATAAAGGGCGGGCTGCAGGTCCGACCGTCTTGTAATCATTCTCATATTGTTTGCTGTTTTGCAATACAGCACTTCATATTTCTTTTGCAAAGATTAAAATCATATTCAACTTAAGGTTTATGGTCAAAAGAATTCTGCAAAATGTTCATTTTGTTAAAGAAAATTTTATGGTTAAATGCTTCGTTTATCTGTGAAACACAGTTTATACATTGTTAAATAAACAAGTTGTGTGAAAAGAAAGTACCACGTATTCAGAATTTTGGAACATATATTGTGTTTCAACCTTAAGAAGTACCTAGAGGAACAGATGTATTGTCACATAACTAGCCCAGATTGAGAAACAATCGGCTTTCTATTATCATGAGGTAATAAATGCTGTCGACAGGGGATCTTGATTCCACATTTTTGGTTTTACAGGAGACTTTTTGCGTCGTTGCTCACCAGTGCTTCGAATCAGATTGAGTGGCTATGGAGCGTAGTCTGTTATGCGACTGGATTCATGGATTCGTCTAACAAAGATCACAGTTTGTAGAATTGGCAGTAAGACATCTAATGAAACACAAGTGTTATGTGCGGTTGCCAAAGGAAATATGTTGCCCCCTGCTGTTCTTAACCTAGATAACCAATTAGGAAACAATCTGAGCAACCCTGTTAGATAGTCTGCAGATTATCCTGTCATTTACCGTCTAATAAAGTCATAGGAACGAAATGCAAAGTGATTTAGACACGATATCTGCGCAGTGCAAAACATGCCACTTACCCTAAACATTCACGAACAACTGAAATTTAAAACATCTTATAGAAAATAACGTGAGAGCGTGAACAGAGGACTAAATTTTATTGTCAAAATAGATAATGCAAGAAATCTACAAAAAGAGGCTGCACTTGTGCTCCCTCTTGTAATACGTGTTCACAAGTAGTGTATTAAGACGTTCCTTCAGAGAGGTCTTAATAACTAACAATCGGCTTTACTCTGAAAATATTAACAGCCAACTGCCACCAGGGCTTTAGTCAGTTGGGGTACAGTTGTGTCTTACGGGACCCGTTTGATGGAGGACACTGAAGAAGTTCAGGTAAGGGCAGCTCATACCATAGTTTAATGAAATATGAGAGACAGTATCACGGTTGTGATAAGAGAGCTAGGGAGCGAATATGAAAACAAAGACTTTTTCGTTGCAGCGAATTCTATTCGTGAAATATAAAAAAAACATGCGAAACTACACACATCAAAAAAAGTTTGGCGTCACCTCTGTTCCGAGAGTTCCAGAACCTGTACAGAAAATTAGAATATATCAACATAAACATCATTTCCGCTCTTTTTATTGCTCATGAAAACCACACATTGCATGTTGTACCACTACCACACAATGCATGTTGTACCGCCATACAGCGAGTCTTTCAGAGGTGATGGACCAAATTGCTGTACACACCGGTACCTTAATACCCAGCAATGATGTATGCCTGTATTCGTCGTAGCTGTAAAACACAGCCGACCGCGGTGGCCATGCGGTTCTCGCACTGCAGTCCGGAACCGCGGGACTGCTACGGTCGCAGGTTCGAATCCTGCCTCGGGCATGGATGTGTATGATGTCCTTAGGTTAGTTAGGTTTAAGTAGTTCTAAGTTCCAGGGGACTGATGACCTAAGATGTTAAGTCCCATAGTGCTCAGAGCCATTTGAACCATTTTGTAAAACACAGGACTTGTTTTGCTCTTTAAGTGTCAGATTCTTTGGGCCTTCAGCCTAATTAAGGAACTGTTTTAAGATAATGCTTTGCCTTTTAAATTTCTGATTTTGGTTGAGCTTTAAGTTATTGGCTTTCAGCCGTTTTTAAATTAAAGTGGTCTTGCTCTCAAGACACAGCTGGTGGGACTTAGGGAAAGCAGGAAAATGTATGGACGGGGCCTAATCAGTTACCGTTGGTTGCACGGTAAACATTTACACTATATTCTTAAAAAACAAAACTCTCAACAATAATTTTTAAAAGATTTTACTACACTTGTCGCTGAAAGCCTTATTAGAAGAACTGCAAGTGATTGTCGACTGAAGACCACAAGGAATGTTACACACAATCAACGGCTGAAGGACTGATTAAGAAGGTTCAACATTATTCGACAGCTGAAGGCCAGCAGCAATTTCAGAATACACAACGGCTGAAGGCCTGAATTACAAACGAGGAACGCAGCTACACAGTAACAAATACTAAGACTTTTTTCTTAACAGTGAAAACGGTAACAAGCTATAGTAACGGTTGAAGGCCTTATTAAGAAAAAATTGTGAGAGGCCCTACTAAACCCGCAGGACAGGACAGGTAGTTTAAGTTGTGGAAAGGGGCCAAATAAGCAGCTGTCAGTTACACTCGAACATACACCCTTTTATTTGATCAAACATTATAAGAGCCAAGAATTTAAAAAAAAGAAATGCACAGCTTTGGTTTTGGAACTTTGTTAGTGGCTGAATGCGCCGTACAATCTCATGCCTTGAGAGTAAGACCACTTTAATTTAAAAACGGCTGAAAGCCAGTAACTTAAAGCTCAACCAAAATCAGAAATTTAAAAGGCAAAGCATTATCTTAAAACAGTTCCTTAATTAGGCTGAAGGCCCAAAGAATCTGACACTTAAAGAGCAAAATAACTTAAATTCAAAATCGTCTGGGGCCCAACCCTTAAGACTCACTAACATTAATTTAAAGAAAATGCCAAAGGCTTTGCATAAAAGAGTTCTTAAATTAGGCTGAAGGCCCAAACCATCAGACGTCTCAAGGGCAAAACAACCTTAATCTAAAAATCGGCTAGAAGCCATACAATTACAAACAACAAGAACAAACAAGAAAAGGCAGTACACCCAAGGGCAATCAGAAGTTCAAAGGGTCGGCATGGAATTCAAACACCAACGCTTGCTTACGTGGGACAGGCAGTCGGGCCAACCATCGTTGATCCGATGGCAAACCAACCGACAGACAGTCGACGGACCCACGAACAAGATAACATTCGTTTCACCCAACCAGCAAACAACAGGGAGTTCAATGGAACAACGTAGAAGGTATTGGCGCCCACAACCAATTATACATTGAGCTGTCAAACTACACACTGTGCTGGACAGCGAAAAGATGATGAGGAAAATACACTGCCTGAATTTATGTCAATGGCCAGAGCAGGTAACCGGAACGTTAACAGACACAAGGCAGAAGATTCCGCAGGTGCACTTTAATTCAAATAACCAAACACAGTTAAACTCCTCCAGATTGTGGTTAAAATTTACCAACTTGAAAGCACACGTTGTTGCTCGCGGGAATATCCCAACAGCCGACAACCAACTCCAAACGACACAATGTGGACAGTCATGGCTTGCTTGTAGATTAAGTCAAAACTCAACTTCCATGTCCAGGATGGGTGATCCACGAACCTCGTAGCAATGGGAACAGCACCACACACTCCGACACTGCATAGAGGCCGCCAGCGGGCCCAGCCAAACTACGCGACGCGGAGATTTCCTTGCTGCTCCACTCCAAACGACCAACTGCCAGCACACAGCCCCAGCTGGAAACTATAATCGCCAGGCGAAAGATTGTCCAAGGTGCGAATATCGATACACACCACTGCTGCAACCGGCGAAAAGAGAGGACAACTGCGGGAGACTAAACACAGAATAGCAACCAAGGTTTAATCCAACACATAGCATGAGCCAGCCACGGCTCAAACTGCAAATTATAGATCGACTGAAGGCCACAAACAATGTTACACACAATCAATGGCTGAAGGCCTGAATTAGAAATAAGGTGGACGATTACACTTTAAAAACTATTAAAACCCTTTCTAATAATCTTAATAACTTGTAACAAGCTATAGTGATGGCTGAAGGTTTCAATAAAACAGGATTAAAATGATTTGCCAGCTGAAGGCCAAAAGTAATGTTACAAATTATTAACAGCTGAAGCCTGATGAAGAAAGGATTTGAAATTATTGGGGCTGAAGGCCTCAAGCAATTCTCTGAATTCTCAACAGCTGAAGGCCTGATTTACAAGTAAGGTAGGCAGTTGTATGTTAAAATACTAAAACCTTTTTAAAACAGTCTTAACAAACTGTAAAAGGCTATAGTGATGGCTGCAGGCCTTATTAAGGGAGAACTGAAAATAATTTGTCAGCTGAAGGCCACAAGCAGTATTATAAACAGTTAACGGCTGAAGGTCAAAATTACAAGAGGGGATGGCAATAACATGGTAAAACACTAGGGTAAATATTAAACAATGATAACTACTTGTCCAAATAAGTTGGAGTGATCCACAGACAGTGCTCCCTGGATCGACCTGAGGAAGGAGACTACACCTGTGTAAGTGATGAGACAGGCAGCCAACAGTTGTACTCATGTAACAGAATGGCAACCCACACTAGGGGTAGCTTAAACGCTGACGGATTGACTAACCAATCCGGCTAACATCCGATTACCGGTACAACGATGGAATATTTTTTGGCAAGGTCGAAGAGATGGACAGCACTATGTCTTCAGAAAAACACCCAAGGCCGAAGGAAACACTAGAACCAAGGTAGACCTCACAAAAACATATGCACAGCACAATTCAAGAGGCTGTCAAACTACACGACGAGGAAAGGCACACTGCCAAAAAAGTACACTAACCTCCAGGGCAGGTAACTGGCGTTAGCGGCCACCAGGCAGAAAATAATGCTGATTGCAGTTTACTAATAAGAATAATACTAAATCCAAACGAACATCAAGGAGCAATAGCTTCTGCCAATCTGACAGACTCCACTTGTTGCGGTTGGTCTCACCAACCCTGGGAGCAGCAACATGCAAACAACAGCGAGATATAGAACGGTGGAGATTTCAGTACTGGATACGGTCCACTCAACTTCGTATTGGGGTTGGTCATCGGCTACAGCCCCTCGATCCGACGTGCGTGCACGCCGCCAGCAGTCCCGGCCTTCCCCCGTGCTGTGGACCTCCTCAGTGCTCTGTCTGAATCCAACTGGCGACACCAGAACGCAGGCAGCATTTAAATAACTGGACAATAAAAACCACCCAAGATACAGACGGATCCACGAAGACAATTCCACAGTGTCTCAAGCAATACTAAAACCAGTCGCTGTGAAACAACATTGATGAATTATACGTCGGCACAAATACAGAGAAGCCAGAAGCTGTCGGAAAACCAAATGCACGTCGTCCACTGCAACGACCGGCCGAACGACCAACCAACGATCATCTGCAATCAAGTCAGCCACGGAAAAGGTCCCAGTATAAATCGCCGACTGACAACTAATTGCCTTGAGGGCACTTCGACGGGCGGACACACACACAGGTGAAAGTTGCACTATTCGAATATCACGGTCCATTCAGCTCAAACCCGCTGACTTCAGTCCTCGACATGTCGTGCACTCTGGCGACCACATCCTTCCGTCAGACAGTGCATATGTGTCGCCAGCGGTCAGGCGAGTACTGACTGTCCATATCTCACTACTTACTGCTCCGTTCCAGATCCTCCAAATTGTCCCACTCCTCAACGGTGATTTGGTGTAGATCTCTCAGAGTGGTAGGATATCACGTCGTCCATATACAGCCCTTTTCGATTAATCCCAGGCGATATGGTTCATGTCTGGCGAACATGCTGGCCATAGTCGAGCGATGTCGTTATCCTGAAGGAAGTCATTCACAAGATGTGCACAATGGGGGCGCGAATTGTTGTCCATGAAGACGAATGCCTCACCAATATGCTATCGATGTGGTTGCACTATCGATCGGAGGATGGCATTCACATATCATACAGCCATCACGGCGCCTTCCATGACCACCAGCGGCAAACGTCGGCCCCACACAACGCCAGCCCAAACCACCAGGGAACCTCCACCTTGCTACACTAGCTGGACAGTGTGTCTAAGGCGTTCAGACTGACCGGGTTGCCTCCAAACATGTCTCCGACGATTGTCTGGTAGATGGCATATGCGACACCCATCGGTGAAGAGAATGTAATGCCAATCCTGAGCGGTACATTTGACATGTTGTTAGGCCCATCTGTACGGTGCTGCATGGTGTCATGGTTGCAAAGATGGACCTCACCATGGTCGTCAGGAGTGAAGTTGCGCATCATGCAGCCTATTGCACACAGCTTGAGTGGTAACACCACGTCCTGTGGCTGCATGAAAAACATTATTCAACATGGTGGCGTTGCTGTCAGGGTTCCTCCAAGCCCTAATACGTAGGTAGCGGTCATCCATTGCAGTAGTAGCCCTTGGGCGGCCTGAACGAGGCATATCATCGACAGTTCCTGTCGCTCTGTATCTCCTCCATGTCCGAACAACATCCCTTTGCTTCACTGCGAGACGCCTGGACATTTTCCTTGTTGAGAGCCCTTCCTGGCGCAAAATAACAATGCGGACGAGATCGAACCACGGTATTGTTGAGAGCCCTTCCTGGCGCAAAATATCAATGCGGACGAGATCGAACCACGGTATTGACCGTCTAGGCATGTTTGAACAACAGACAACACGAGCCGTGTACCTCCATCCTGGTGAAATGTCTGGAACTGATCGACTGTCGGACACCCTCTGTCTAACAGACACTGTTCATGCATGGTTGTTTACATCTTTGGGTGGGTTTAGTGTCGTCTCTGAACAGTCCAAAGGACTGTGTCTGTGATACAATATCTACAGTCACCGTCTATCTTCAGGAGTTCTGATGACCTGGGTGATGCAAAACTTCTTTTGATGTATGTATTTTGTTGATTCTAACCTACGTAGGAAGAAATTACCAACGTAATAAAATAAGAACAGTAAGGGCTCGCACAGATAGTGTAGGACCTAAGTTTTCCTACGGCCTATTCGAAATTGGAACAGTCGAAAGAAAAAACCTGAAAATGGTAATATCATCTCTCCGCGAAATATTAAATCGTAAATTTCAGAGCAGTCATGCAGACATAGATGAAGATTGTTCAACATTGTATTGTTACTTGGAATTCGAATGTGATGATTGTTTCTTACAGGCTCAAAAATTATCGCAAAGCTTCCTTCAGATTAATGGATATATTACCATCTTTTGTGTTTGTGATCAAAAACAGCAATCCGGCAACCAGCGCTGACACATATATTCTCTACACAAATATTTCGTACGGAATGCAATGAACTAGCCTACAACAAGAGCAATCTGGTGCGCTTTAAATCTGCGGCTGACGCCAGTTTTTTCGGTGGTTTTCTGTGTGATCATCACAGTGGCGGACACATGCGCTTCTTTATTTGTGCTGTTGCGGCTCCCGTTTAAATTGATTACCCAGAATTAGAGATTCACAAATGAGTTTTTATCTGGCAGTCAAGCGATCGATGGAAATGTTTAACAGCAGCATGAAACTCGTTTTCCTTTTGACTCTTACTCCACACATAACTCTGACCATTTCTGAGTTCTGCCCACTAAAACAACGGCATATTGCATCTTTTCTAAACTGCTGACATTATTCGAAAAACTTCTACAGGACGTAAGCCGTTGCCAAAGAAACTTGATGGTACCTACGGAAAACGGATGGTAGGTGTTTGTACAAGGATACCACTCAAACGGGAGAAATACTTTTTGTGTAATAAGCTACCGGTTTATGACGAAAAGTTTGAGGATTAGGGATGTGCGTGTGGAACAATAATTGTCAATAGTAGAGCAGAGGCAGGGTATAAAATCCATACAGAAATATACCCTCCACCACAAAAAACAGATCGACGCGGCTCTTCTGAACTGCGTCTGAACGCACGAGATTCAGTCACAGCGGTGATTGTGTACGTCTTCGGCATCCCACCCTTCCCAAAGACAGCATTTTGTGAAGAGAAAAAAATGGTTCAAATGGCTCTGAGCACTATGGGACTCAACTGCTGTGGTCATCAGTCCCCTAGAACTTAGAACTACTTAAACTTAACTAACCTAAGGACATCACACACATCCATGCCCGAGGAAGGATTCGATCCTGCGACAGTAGCAGTCGCACGGTTCCGGACTGCGCGCCTAGAACCGCGAGACCACCGCGGCCGGCTTTTGTGAAGAGAGGGTCACCCATATTTTCTTCTGTTTGTCACGGAAAAATAACAATATGTATCGCCATATTTGTAATCCATTTTTAGTAGTCAAACTTTCTTCATGTGTGAAATTGATAAAGTTTTTAAACTATTTTTATTGTATCATTTTAGTGTTAGTTACGAAAGTAATCGTGTTGTCTGTAGGCATCCTTATACGCCAACAGCCCCTCCAAACAATGAACATAAATGGGTAGAAAATTTCAATGCAACACTTACGCTGTTTAATGAAACTTCCTACAATTTAAAAGCAATGTACTTCACTAAAATATTGTCGACGGACTTCTATGGAGAGTCTTAATTTCTTGAAGTAAAATTTTTATTATGAGGCTCGCAATTGCAATACAATCGAGAATATATAGCACACTAGTTCAGCGCCCGCTGCTTCGCTCTCATTTGCGAAGTAATTACTACAAAAATAATTTTATGAACATATTTTAGGCCCACTGAAAAATTAATGTGTTCAAGAGCCTTTTGATATTCTATGCAATTCTCACATAGCCGCTTTATCTTGGTAACTTTTAAATAGCTTTCTTTGACTTAATTCTCAAATTGCAACACCATCTAAACTTTTCAGTCCTATTAACGCCATAGAAGTATGGTGTTTTTCGAATGTGCTTCTGACCAAAAAGCGATTCTGGATTTTCAGAGAAAATTTTCATCCCCTACTTCACCCCATCAGGGGTTAACTCTCCGTAAACACTGAAACACTGAAAGTTTACCGTCTTACCTCCTTGCCTAGCGACGCCAGATGATAGTTGATGCGATCAAGCCCTGAATCAAAATTGCGCTACGGATAACTGGGGAGAGGAGCTTGAGGGCGCTACCTAGAGCGTGTTCTTTCTGTACGTTACTAGCCAAGGGGCTGGAGGGCTCACACGCTGATGTGTGGGTCCCTGCATTCTATAGCTTTTATTTTAAATAAATTCCTTTAACTTGACTTCTTTGTGATTTTTAAGGTATGTTAAAGATTGATGACAGTTAATTTCCTATTTATTTTAAGCATTATCACACGACTTTACACCGATAGCAGCGATTGTTTCAGTTTATAGCTCGGTATATTATATACTAATCTGCACGCACATTTCTACAGGTAAGACGGAATTGCGTTGGCCAAATGTATATCAGCAAAGTCTCCCAACGTTTTACATAGGACATCCACTATGTGAGGAGGATAACGGGCAAACTGGGGACCAGATACATTAACACACGGGGTCAAATTTCCTAAATTAACGAGATCATTCATTTCCTTACACAATCCGAAGCTGGAAATAAAAGAATTAGTACAAATATTCAAATACCTCTCTTCCATGCGTGCACTGAGGGCACGCCTGCTCACTTACCCGTCTTCTGTAACACTCCTAGAATATGGCGGGCACCCGGAGGTCTTCCTAGGCCCCGGTGGAGGGGGTGGTCGAACCACTTGGCCGTGACCAACCTCTCCACCCCAAATCTTGTGACACTGGAAAGTCTTTGACTTTTACCTGCCTGTGCTGCCTCTCTGATCCCCTAGCCAGGAGTAAGGTTGGCACTACTAAACTACGGAACTACTTCCCAACAAAGATTTGGCCACGCTTTACGAAAGGGTGTGAGGAGGATTAGGAAAGTTGATGTGCTGATTCACACCCACGTACAAGAAATGCATAATACACGACACATATAAATACGTATTATGAAGCCTGACACATTTATTTCCACCCTTCCACATGGGTTCTGTTGCACCCGCGGCCGGCCGCGTCGTGTAATAGAATCGGCTGCGGAGCCGCCTCTGTTTCTACACTCCTGGAAATTGAAATAAGAACACCGTGAATTCATTGTCCCAGGAAGGGGAAACTTTATTGACACATTCCTGGGGTCAGATACATCACATGATCACACTGACAGAACCACAGGCACATAGACACAGGCAACAGAGCATGCACAATGTCGGCACTAGTACAGTGTATATCCACCTTTCGCAGCAATGCAGGCTGCTATTTTCCCATGGAGACGATCGTAGAGATGCTGGATGTAGTCCTGTGGAACGGCTTGCCATGCCATTTCCACCTGGCGCCTCAGTTGGACCAGCGTTCGTGCTGGACGTGCAGACCGCGTGAGACGACGCTTCATCCAGTCCCAAACATGCTCAATGGGGGACAGATCCGGAGATCTTGCTGGCCAGGGTAGTTGACTTACACCTTCTAGAGCACGTTGGGTGGCACGGGATACATGCGGACGTGCATTGTGCTGTTGGAACAGCAAGTTCCCTTGCCGGTCTAGGAATGGTAGAACGATGGGTTCGATGACGGTTTGGATGTACCGTGCACTATTCAGTGCCCCCTCGACGATCACCAGTGGTGTATGGCCAGTGTAGGAGATCGCTCCCCACACCATGATGCCCGGTGTTGGCCCTGTGTGCCTCGGTCGTATGCAGTCCTGATTGTGGCGCTCACCTGCACGGCGCCAAACACGCATACGACCATCATTGGCACCAAGGCAGAAGCGACTCTCATCGCTGAAGACGACACGTCTCCATTCGTCCCTCCATTCACGCCTGTCGCGACACAACTGGAGGCGGGCTGCACGATGTTGGGGCGTGAGCGGAAGACGGCCTAACGGTGTGCGGGACCGTAGCCCAGCTTCATGGAGACGGTTGTGAATGGTCCTCGCCGATACCCTAGGAGCAACAGTGTCCCTAATTTGCTGGGAAGTGGCGGTGCGGTCCCCTACGGCACTGCGTAGGATCCTACGGTCTTGGCGTGCATCCGTGCGTCGCTGCGGTCCGGTCCCAGGTCGACGGGCACGTGCACCTTCCGCCGACCACTGGAGACAACATCGATGTACTGTGGAGACCTCACGCCCCACGTGTTGAGCAATTCGGCGGTACGTCCACCCGGCCTCCCGCATGCTCACTATACGCCCTCGCTCAAAGTCCGTCAACTACACATACGGTTCACGTCCACGCTGTCGCGGCATGCTACCAGTGTTAAAGACTGCGATGGAGCTCCGTATGCCACGGCAAACTGGCTGACACTGACGGCGGCGGTGCACAAATGCTGCGCAGCTAGCGCCATTCGACGGCCAACACCGCGGTTCCTGGTGTGTCCGGTGTGCCGTGCGTGTGATCATTGCTTGTACAGCCCTCTCGCAGTGTCCGGAGGAAGTATGGTGGGTCTGACACACCGGTGTCAATGTGTTCTTTTTTCCATTTCCAGGAGTGTATTTCCCGGTGCGAGCGAGCAGCAAAACCTGCTGCTTATAGAGCGGAAACTACTGTACCGTTTCAACCCATTTTTTTTATTCCTAACCGAGAAGCCAAATACAAATTTCATTTACTTAGCTTTAAAAATGTTTTCATAGTGAAATATTTCTCTAAAACTTTTCGTCCTTAGGGGCTGAGTTTCCAAAAACATTGAGTGAATTAGTTTTTGTTCCAAAGCGAGAAACCGAATATAAATTTTCCTACATTTAGCTCAAAGATGCTTTCATGATGAAATAGTTTAAAAAAACTCTTCGACCCCTATCTCTCCCCCTTAGGCGTGGAATTTCCAAAAACACTGAAACTCGTATTTTTTTCATTTCTAGTAGAGAAATCAAATACAAATTTACATAGACGTAACTTTAAAAACACTGAGTAGTTCTTTAAAGGTAATTAATATTTTTTAAATAAAAAGAATAAAATCCCTTCTTAAACGATGCCTACAGTATAAGTTCAACACCCTCTCAAAATTTGAAGTTTTTGTCCTCAGCGGTTTGGGCTGCGCGATGATGATTCAGTGAGTCAGTCAGGACATTTATTTTTATACCAGGTGAGTCAGGAGGAAAGGTACATGCTTTGAAGGGTGATAGTATTAATGGTTTTGAACAAGAAAGGTCATATGAACATATGCCCTATTTCGCTTGGTTTCCAACGTAGAACAGGTATATTGTATTATTCAAACACTGTCATTGGTTCAAGCGCACCGCAGTACTGTGGAGAAAGCTTAGACGAACAATTTTATACAGGACACTTGTGATCTATCAAGTCGGGAAACTACCTCAAATTAGCCTAGATGAACTGGTTCAAAAATGGTTCAAGTGGCTCTGAGCACTATGGGACTTAACATCTGTGGTCATCAGTCCCCTAGAACTTAGAACTACTCAAACCTAACAAACCTAAGGACATCACACACATCCAGGCCCGAGGCAGGATTCAAACCTGCGACCGTTGCGGTGGCGCGGTTCCAGACTGAAGCGCCTAGAACCCCACAGCCACACCGGCCGGCCTCTACATGAACAACCTAAGCTACTGCTCATGCGCGTCGCGTGAGATTTTCAGTATTCTCTCGCTTTCTCTGTGGAAACTATTAGCCCTGGAGAAAACATGACTAGAACATTTTCACAGGAAATTTGATGTAGTTTAATTTTTTAGTGCGATACGTATCCGCTGAAGACTACAGTTTTCGAGTTATCGGAGAGAAACGTAAAAAAAAGTGATATTAAACGTGTTTTGTATCGGAAACCATTAGGAGTAGGGCATATATCCATATGAAGATTTTTTTATTCATAATCACTAATGCTATCACCCTTTATATAGAGATCACCCAGAAAAATAGCTTCTTACAACATTTTCTCATGTGCTAATCAACACAACTCCACGCAAGTGAATAAGAAACGCATTTGACAGAAAATAAGCAGATGGTTGCTTCCGGCGAGTTTGTCTGATAGCAAAGAAAATGTCCCAGGAAGCAAGTCAATTGAATGTACACATGCGTAGACGAATGTCGACTCGAGCGTTTATATTTGCGTGGGAAAGCAAACAGACCGAAGCCACTCGACTGAAGAGCGGAGTGAGGACAGACTGTGGGTGGGGAATGAAAACAGTGTGGGTCGCACAATGTGGCACTGAAGGGAGGTTCTTCTGCCTTGTTGTAACGAGGTTGCGTCCTTTGATCTCCTGAGCCTGACCTGTCTGATGATGTATGGACGCAGGCGGTCTATCTCGAAGCACTTCTTGTCCTTTGTTCACTGCAGCTCTCGTTCCTGTGTCGATCGCTGAAGACCAGTCATCATAGTACCTTTGGTTCCTTTGTTCTTTTCCTCATATCGCTGCTAGTTCTTAGAAAGCTTGTTCGCTTTTGTCCCGCAGTCGCTTGCGGGTGTACTCCATATCGACCTACATAATTAAATTCTCGTTGCTCCCCCACATACGTTTCGTGTAGTGTATCGTGCGTGTACAGACGAATCAATATTCTTAACTGTACTGAAAAACGTGACGGATGGGCATTCAAGTGTCTCTCTGATCACTCGCAAACGACAGTGCCGATTCAGTATTATTAAATGAGTCGTATATCGTATTTTCAACGGGAATCTAAATGTGAGCTAATTCTGCCAGACGATATTATGTGGTTTTAGATTTGATCCTTGGCTCCAGACTAGAGCGCCAGGTGCGTAATAGTACAGTAAAAACGAAGAGCGAATTTCAATTTTAATTACTTCTTTCGTGCTCTGTTTTATGCAGCTGTATGAAGAGAAATGTGTTTTGAGTGAAACTCTTTATTTCTCTGCAATTGCGTATTCGTTTTCTCACCAGTGTAGTCGAATAAAATCGCTGTAGATAAAAATAGCTACGCACTGCCACGATATAAACGGTATAAACTTTAAGTTTGTTCTCAAGAGAATGTCTCCAAAACATTACTGCAAGCACATTTCATAAGCATAGTTTCTGTTCAAATTTCTCTACATTTTTACACTCGGACAGTATAACAATTATTATATAGCAGAAGCTGTTTGAAAAAAGAAGAAAAACACTACTATTCAACTACACCCTTTATTTTTTAAAAAGATTTCTTGATGTTTTACCTGCCATTCTCTTTTTCATGTGCGATTGTTCAATTTCGGCCTTCGGCCATTTTCATCTAAAACGGAAGTGTCATACATTGAATACATTACACTTGTGACTTTGGTGTAGGAGCAAGTCATATCTGTAGATATACTAGGCGCATTACAACTTACTATACGGATGATTTTTTAGTAGTAAATTATGTCATGCACTTCGTTGCTCCTATGACACCGTGTTAAGCTCATAAAATAAACCCGAGATTTTAGGAGCACGTTACGTTCGAGCAGTTGTTGCAAAGCTCTTATATATAAGGCCCATATTTTAAGGCATTTAACACTAGGAAGATTATAATTACTTTACAGAAATTTGCTACTTAACCTCTATAAGCTTTTGTTCTCAGTTATATTTAATTATCTTTCATCATTGATGTAAATGTGACTGTTTGTAGTTTCTTTAGAATAACTTGTAAATGTTTGTCTTGTTAATGTGAGAGCACGTCATTTTTGAATTGTTGGTACAAAGATCTTATATATGAAATCTCATTTCATATATATCATATACATACCATTTGTATTTATCATTTCTCGTATAAAACCAAATAATTTCTTGAGAGGACAATACTGGTCTCTCACAGACTCATTTATATAGGAGATATTTCTGCATCTGACCTGAAATACTGTTGACAAACTTGAAAAACATGGTGGGTGAGCGACATAAATTCAGAAGGAGACCAGTAATAAGAATGTATGTATCCTTGCAGGTTTATGTAGATTTGAAAAGGTTTCATTTTTACTTTCGAATGTCCTGCGATATTACAGTAAAATACCAGTAGTGAAACTGAATACAGTACATCAGTTATAGTTATTCGATGGCCTCAAAAAGATCGTTGGCCATTACCTCATATTAAATTTGTTTTCGACGACGGCAAAACATAGACGGTGACAATAAATGCAACAAAGAGTCTTACCGTCCTTCAACGTAACTTCTGCCCTTCAGATTAGACAGTTCATGTGTTGAACATTATTAAACTTCTTCTTATTTTTTCTCTGAATTGCTGTTAATATATACTTCTACTAGAAACAGATATGAAATCCGACTTGACAGTCAAGCTGTCAGACTGCAGAAAACAAGTTGGAGTATCTATCGCATAGATAAATACTACACAGGATATGTGGTAATGTGTGTTTACAGTCTTAAGAACGGTATGACGAGGTATATATCTCCATTACTATCTCTATAATCTACACTGGAAATAGATATCATTCTGCTTCCAGCTTTATAAGTAATTTTAACTGTATTAGGCACATTTTTTACACAGCAAAGTATGACCTAAGCCACACCAGATATAAGATGGGCAATCACTATGTGTAGGTAATTCAAACATTACGAGTACTGTGACCTGTAACAAAACGACAGTGACGTTAGCCTATAGCATATGGACATATGAATGGCAAACATCCACTTCAGGATTGACAGCCCTACAAGGTACCACGTGTCACAAAATTCGGGGGCAAGTTTAACACTATGGTAGGCGTGGAGGTGTTCGCTTGACTCAGCACTGGGAAAGCATAGGGAAGTACAAATTCGCTATTTTTCAACTTGAAATGTGCGACCTATGTTTCCTTGGAAGCTAAATTTACTTTCAATGGAAATTTACTCGAGAGAGGGACAAAATTAAAATTTCACAAGACACATTGGGAACTCAGCAGGTTAACATAGCTCTACACCGATTGAAACTTTACTAGGAAACATTACTGAACGTGTTATCTGATAATTATCTAGAACATCTTTAGGAAGTCCAGCGATGAGGGAAATACACTGATAAACCAAAACATTATGACCACCGTCTGTCTCGAAGCTGGATGACACCTGGTGGCGTTGTAGGCAAGGGTCGCTGTAACAGAAGTATGCAAGCGGAGCAGGCACAAACGGGGGATCACTCTAGAAAAGATATCGGGTGCCGATGGGAAATCCATTGAGATAAGCGACTCTGACAAAGGGCAGATTATTATTGCGCAGCCAGTCAAAATGCGTCTCGAAAACGGCGAAGCTGGTATAATATTCACGTGCTAGGACAGTGAAACTGCCATAAGGCGATAAATGGTTGAACGTCCACTACTTTTCACAGAATGTGCGGGTCGGAAGCTTTCTTCCTTTGTAAACTAGGCTAGAGAGTGATCTGTGACAACTCTGCCGGAATATCGCACTGCTGGCGTTCGCACAACTGTTTCGGAGCACACCGTTCATCGTACATTTTGAACGTGGAGGTCCGCAACATACCATCCCTACGTCTTCACGTATTGACCCAACGATATCGTCAGTTACGATTGCATTGGGTGTGGGACCAACGGGATTCGATCGTTTATCACGGGAATCGTATCGATTCTTCTGGTGAACGACATATTTGCTACACTAGGTCGATGGTCGTCTTTACAAACGTTGTCATTGAGGTTAATGGCGGCTCGAAACATGCGGCGCGTCACGGACGCAGGCTGCTGGGAGCGGTATTAAGCTATGGATGACATTCTGCTAGGCTAGAAGGGTCCTGTGGTAGTAATCTAACACACGCTGACAGCTGCGAACCACCTGCATCCCTTCACGCTTGAGGTCTTCCATGACGGCCGTTTCGTCTCTCATCAGTGGAACTGTCCTTGTCACGGAAATCCTATAGAACCCATCTCGGTCGATAACTTGCGCCATCACCGCTTACACAAATCAGCGGCCTGTTATTTACGCGAATTACATGACCTGTGCCTAGATACATAATGCAATATATCCCCACAAATTTACCAACAAAATGTCGGATTCTTGATACGCAGAATCGTACGTATTTCGTTCCAAAGACAACTCTTAAACAGTTGGTCATAATGTTTTGGATCATCTGTGTATATTGGATATCATATCAAAAACAGACCTGAACAGTTTGAGGATGTCCACATAGAAACTGGTATCAATGATCATGAGGCAGCTGCAGTACAAAGACAACCGAAACAAATAGAATGGTTTGAATTTTCAGTAAATTAGATAACGTTGCAATAGCGTCATATCATTAAAATGAAGTTGAAGCATTCAGCTCTGGGAGGAACATGTAGAAGAGTTGCGACTCAAGTCCACAAGAATAGTTGAAAATTCACCAGGCAGATATAAACGTGGCAGAACAGTTCATGTTTGGGAGGTACTCTTCAAGATATACAGTCACTGTAAAGAAATAGAGACTACTGCGTAGTAGGTGAAAGACAAAGCATGGGGCTAGAGCTAAAGACATGCTGGATTGAAACCATTTGCGTTTTTAAAGGGTTTACATTTTCATATATTAGGCTCCGTTTTCTTGTTCTCCAAGCACAGTAACAATGCCTACGTTAGGGTAACAGGCTGAAAAACTCGCTTAAGCACCACAAACAGCGGTTATCATTATCGTTGCTTGTATAATGGGCGCGTTCCTTTGTAACATACTGAGTTAACTGCGGTCAAATTCGCAGTTAGCTCAACACATTTTGCTACCCGGAGTTTGACGTTGCTGCAGCACAGAGATAACTTAATCACGATTCAGCTTTAACCGTGATCACATGACAGTCTGTTACGTTGCTTTTTAATCATTCTTGCAGTCGTCCAAAAGTCGAAACTAGTTATCGAGTATGAATAATTGTAACTGAGACTATTACACCGTACAATAAATGTTTTACAAGATCCAAAATTAGAATACGATTACTTCTTGTATTACTTTTGCTCATCAAGACCCATACAAGTAAAAGTGGGCCGAAATTTTCAAAAATTGGATATTGTTCTGTAGAAGTGACTTTGATAAATACTTTATGTATACCATGAAAGATCGTCTCAAATAATTTACTGTGATGTTAGTCACGAAACAACGTAATATCAATAACGCTAAGTACTGATACCTAATCATAAGAGTAACTTGACAATGGAATGACATGTAGTGATAGTAAGAGTTGAGAAAAAGATTTGAAGGGGAAGAAGACAACAACTCAATTGGTTTCTTTGAAAGATGATGTTTTATTTCTTTTAAAAGAAAGCATTTTAAAGGTATTTAACTCAGTGACAAGATATGATGCCTACAGAAAAACTGAATTAGACATTTCTTTCATTTCTAAAGCAAGTTTCATTTTTTGCTACTGAGAAGAAGAGCTTATTGCCCCAAATAATCAACATGGCGATAAACGCACGAATAAAATTAAGTATAAAAACTCTGTAAAAGAATTTATTTCCAACGGAGGCATTTTTGATTTTCTTTTCATAAGCAGCTGAGAACAGGGAAAGTCTTCGGCTATAACATGTTGTTAGCTACTAACATTTTACTCATTTTAATGTCCCAAGATTACGCTGCTGATATCGTCATATTACACTCTAAGGTAACACTTTTCACGTATAGACTTCTACGCGAATTTAGCTCACAGGCAGTGTGTCTATGTACCCCATGAAATGCAGACAGCTTTTCCCAGCACGCAAATGAAATAAATTAAAAGTTTTAAATTAGATAGGCCAAGAGGAAGTATGAGTTACAGTGGGTTTTATTTCATTTTTCAATCTGCAGGCAACGGAAAGAGCGCGAGAGTCAATCTAGGATAGACGAGAATTTTGCTACCTATTGGTATGAAGAACTCTATATGTCCGCGCCGAGTGGCCCTGTGGTTTGAGGCGCCATGTCACGGATTGCGCGGCCCCTCACGCCAGAGGTTCGAGTCCACCCTAGGGCATGTGTGTGTGTGTGTTGCTCTTAGCATGAGTTAGTTTAAGTAGTGTGTAAGCGTAGGGAACGAAGACCTCAGCAGTTTGGTCCCTTAGAAAGTCACACACGTTTTGAACATTTGACTCAATATGGACTTGACTGATCGACGGGAATTACATCTGCGAGCGAGTGAGAAAATCTAAGCAGCGCCAGTGAGGGTTCCTTTTCTGGAAATCAATAGCATAGATGTAACTACAATATAATATATTCTTTGATATAGCGATGAATTAATTTCTTATTCTTAAAGAATGCTCTCGTTCTCTTGGACGCTGAAATGAAATTTGTTGTCTCCTGTGAGATTATAGTCACGAAAAACATTTTATTGTATAGATTTAAGAAGGAAAGAGCAATGAACATTGAAAAACTTACGAGAACTTGTAAATAACGAATGTATGGTACTTAATGAGAGTAATAAAACGGAATGTAAGCAAGGTTTGCTTTCATTTCAAATTGCGGAACGTTTCTTTTCTCATAAAACTCGAATTACAACATTTAAGTTTTAAACAATAATCACTACAAGAGAGTTCTGATGTTGATTAAAGTATGCTATAGTGAACCGAAGGCCCCCTGTATTCACTTGGGACCAATCGTAACTTTTTTTTTGAGAAAGAAATTAAGCACAGCAGTTATTCTCCGAGTACGTAAACTGAAAAGCCATTAAACAAGAGTTATTCAGATTGTGGCAACAGGAGTAACTGTTTTGCTGTGGGATTACAATAGCAAAAGAGTGTACTAGGCAGGTGGTATATACACTGCTGGCCACCGTAAATGCAACACCATGAAGGAAGCATCCGAATCAAGTGAAATTTACACCATGGGTTTGCAGCGATGAGATATGCAACTGATTAGAATTTCAGCGCAGGCGCACATCACGCACGCCTGTGGCGCCACCTCATAGCGCCATTTAAGGCTTGGCGATTTCGACGAGTGTACGTTCGGCACGTGTGTTTACCTTGTGGTTGTTTCACAAGACAATCAGTTATGCCTCGTAGACAACAGCGAACATCGTTTGATCAAGTATCCGAGTTCGACAGAGGAAGGATAGTGACTTACCGAGATTGTGGATTATCATACAGAGAAATCGCTAGTCATGTTGGACGAAACCAAACAACTGTAATGCGGATATGTGACAGTTGGATGCAGGAGGGTACGACGGACCGACGTGGTCGATCGCATTCACCTCGGTGCACCACTGCACGTGCTGATAGGCAAATTGTGCACATGGCAGTGACGGATCGCTCAGTGACATCCCGAACCATAGCACAGCACATTGCGTCTGTAACGCATCATCTAGTGTCTGCGCGTACCATTCGACGCCGTTTACAGCAGAGTGGTCTGTCCGCAAGACGTCCATTGCTTCGTCTACCATTGACGCAGAACCACAGACGTCTCCGTCGCCAATGGTGTGATGACAGACGGATGTGGACGGCAGAATGGAATGACGTTGTCTTTACTGACGAGGCACGCATCTGTCTGCAGCACCACGATGGTCGGATTCGAGTGTGGGGACACCGTGGAGAGAGGATGCTGGACAGCTGCATTATGCACTGCCACACTGGTCTTGCATCGGGTATTATGGTATGGGGCGGTATTGGATATTACTCTCGCACGCCTCTAGTACGCATTGCCGGTACTTTGAATAGCCGGCGCTACATATCCGAGGTGCTGGAGCCAGTTGTCCGTCCTTATCTTCAGGGCTCGGCCACAGCCATATTTCAACAGGATAATGCGCGACCACACGTCGCACGCGTTGTCCAAAGGTTCTTCGTCAATAACCAGATTGACTTGCTTCCCTGGCCGGCTCGCTCTCCGGATCTTTCGCCGATAGAAAACATGTGGTCCATGGTTGCTCAACGAGTGACCCAGATTACATACCCAGCTGCCACACCAGATGATATTTGGCAACGTGTGGAAGCTGCTTGGGCTGCTGTACCCCAGGAACACATCCAACGTCTCTTTGACTCAATGCCGAGACGTGTGGCAGCGGTGATCTCCAACAATGGCGGCTACTCTGGCTACTGATTCTGGCAGGAACCACACGTCACAGACGTCTGTAAACGTAATCATTTGATACTTGGTCAACATGTTATCTACAAAATAAATTTTGTTGTGCTACCTCTTGTCTTTCTTGGTGTTGCATTTACGGTGGCCAGCAGTGTATATATGCTGTTAGCGGATTGCGGCCCATTAAACTACAAAGCCGCCACTGCAACAGTGGAAACGAAATACCATATATCCAGTGAAATCCAACTTCTTCTCATATTATGTTACAACGTAAACCTCTTTATTTACTTTGGATACAGGTGTTGGGTGAGTATCCTGGCGATCGAATTGAAAGACACAGCACACCAAATACATAGTTCGTCTCGTGGACGCAGTCATTCTGAGCACTTGCGACACATCTCACATAATGGGTGATATTGCGATCATGATAAATAAAGATAGTACTACACAGGTCTTCTTTGGCTCTTTTTTAATTAACACCTATGCTGTCCTCTGTATTTGTAATCCTGTTGGCTGTTGCCTGTGGCCGGCATGCTACAACTCTAAGTTCTAAGAACTCTGGGCAGAGAAGTTCTTATCTGTTCCGTCGAGGATGTCTCGACGTCTGGTAGTTCTTACAGTTACGCCGGAAAGTTGGCAGCTCTCCTTCTTACGTTCTTCCTCTTGCGGAACTCTGGTTTTCCTCTACATCAAAATATTTTTATCTTCCGTACGACTATGACGGGCTAGTCTGCACTCAGGCCAGAGACAACTTTTTCATACACTGGAGGAAAAAAGTCGCACCACCAAAGAGTAATGAAATTTCGGAAATATATTTTTCTGAGTAATACATTTAAGTTATTTACATTGCGATACCACAGGCTGTTGCCAGCGCGAGATAAGTCATTGCAAATGTAAAATTCTGGTACATTAATAAGCGGTTTAACCGCCAGAATGTTGAATGCTGGCAAGCTAATCTGTATGCATTGTGCTTTACAGGTGCCAGACGTCCGTTTGTCGTATGGAGTTCTATGCCTGTTGTACTTGGTCGACCAATACAGGGACCGTTAATGCTGGTTGTGGTTGGCGTTGGAGTTGTCATCCAATGATGTTCCGTGTTTGTTCTGTTGGTGACAGATCTGGTGATGATACAGGCCAAGGCAACATGTCGAAACTCTTCAGAACGTGTTGGCCTACGAAAGTGATATGTGAACGAGCGTTATCCTGTTGGTAAACACGCCCTGGAATGCTACTCATGAATCGTAGCGTAACAGGACGAATAACCAGAATGACGTACAGATTTGCAGCCAGGGTGCGTGGGATAACCACCAGAGTCTTCCTGCTGCCATACGAAATTGTATCCAAGACCATAATGAAATGTGGAGGTCCAGTGTGTCTAGAACGCAGACAGGATAATTGCTAGCCCTCATATGACCTCCTAACTAACGCAATTTCATCACTAGCCCCAGGGGCAGAACCATCTTTCATCTGGAAACGGAAGAGACCTGAACATTGCCCTCCAATAATCTCTCCCTTGTCACCAATGAAGTAGCAAGTACTTTGGGGTAGTGGGATGCAAGTTGGCTCGGAGGTGTCCTTTAAGTTGCCGTTTTGTAACAGTTCGATGAGTTAGTGTGGTGCCAACTGTAGCTCAATTTGCTTTTGCAAATGCAGAGCCCCATGCGGAACACGATGGTCGTCCCTTTCGGTACTACCACGTAGCCATCCGCAGCCCAGTCTTCTTCCTGCCGCCCAGTCTCGTGGCCATCGCTGACAGCAGTTATGTAAAGTGGCTACATTCCTCCCAGATCTTCCAGCAACATTGCGGGAGAAACATCCGGCTTCTCATAGCCCTATTACACGACGTCGCTCGAACTCAGTGAGACGTTGATAATGGTGTCTTTGTTCCTTAAAAGGCGTTCTAGGCTAATACCAAGTCACCACGTACAGTCTGAAAAAATAGCTAACGTTCAGAGCCGTTACAACCTGATTTCTATCCTCAGCACTACTAGAGCTGTGCTTACCTAGATGGAGCGAAATTTAAATTTACTTCATCCTAACACGCTTACCAACTTCACTTTTTGTCCCGCAACTCCCCCTTGTTGTTGCGATTATGTTTCCGTCAGTGTATTTTCATTCGCCAGAGTGCTTCTCACAATCTTTTTGGTTCACAGAAAGTGACATACACTGCTTGTTCTGAACGTAGATTTTCTCTGGAAGACTGGTAACGTCCAACTGAAAAATTGCAATTTTTTGAAATGATGCAAAACGCTCAAAACAGCGGACAGAGCTTTTCTCAAAGGACATAGAATTGGATTGTAAGTATCAGCTGCCAAATAGAACTATGTGCGAAACAATGGACTTTTAGTCGACTGGATCAAAAAGAAGGAAGATTAGAGTTTAACCGCCTGCCGACGTCATGGTCATTAGCTACGAATAGTTAATGGAACATTAATATGAATTTTGCACTTGGCTGGCTGTGCGTGTTGGTTCTCCCACATGCAGATACGTCACAGAAAGGCGACATAACGGGGACAAAGAAATCAGTGGTCTTGGTTGATATTTTTGTCAACAAAACGGAGTCCCGATCAACTCTTTCTTCTGCAGTGACCAGTATCGAAATCTATGTACAGTTCAGTGCAAAAACTACGTGGCCTACACTGTACTTCGTTCCTATAGCATCTTGCCTGTCATCTGTTGCAGTGATTAGCAACCTCCCCGAGAATATTACCCCTGAGTGCTATGAGATATTGGCTGGTACCCACCCCCATCTCTCACCATCAATAACATTAGCTCCTAACTAAATTTTGGAATTAAAAAGAATTTGCTTTGAACTCTTTTCTTTTTTAAATGCTGAAGAAAAACGATGTTTAGTTTTCGTAGCTGTCTCATTAAACCCTGAGACAATTTGTAAGGCATCCATACTTTACGGACCTTACATGAGCTTGATCCATAACGACAGTGCGATATGAATCCTCAGAAAATAATAATTTTATTATGTCAACAAAAGGCAATTGCAGCAATCTCATGTACTGAAAACTAACAAAACAGTATTTACAGATATATATGGACAGGGGCATGAATAAACAAGTTAAAGTGAAACGCATTTTGGAGAAGAACCGAGCACGTGCTTAATGGCGTTGGGAAACCCTCACTTAACAAGAGAACGTCGAGCTTCAGTGCAGAAAGCGATAAGACCAGAACAGTACATTATTCGTTTTACCGTAAATACGGCCGGCACTGAGGATAAGTGGCTGGACGACTTTAACAGGGCTAGCGGCGACCCGGCAAGAAAAATAAGAATTCACCTCTAACGAGACGGCGGTTGGCTGAAGCCATACTGGGCGGTGCAGACGCGACACGGTGGAGAGATTCCCATTATATAAAAGCATATTGAGATCTAAAATTTCTAGATATCTCTCTTGTCTCATGGCAGACTGCACAAGTGTGCGGAAAGTAGCAAAGACATTGAGAGCTTTGCTTTCTGCGTAGTGTGGACGATATGCTTCGCGTACCGTGGCAACAGGTATCAAAGAGGTAGTTAATTATTCCTGGGGAATTTTTGGGGGGCAAATAAATTGTGCACATTGCACCTACCCTTAACTAGTGTGGAATAGCCATTATTTCTACTAGGGAAAAGCTAACATTCTGTGGAATGCAGGAAAGTTGAGACGGAGTGAATTCAGTCAAGGCTGGAGTAAGGAATTAGCCGTTCAGTTCCGGCACAGAGACAACGCCATTGCAAATGCTGCTTAGTAATGTGCCATTGTGCATTTGGCCACAGTAAACACTGAGTCGAGATTTTGCTAACTCCAACTTGCATACGCTTTGACCATTGAATATCAAAAGCTAGGATACTAACCTACTCTCATATTGAGTACTTGAGAGTTTTTTCATTGGTTCAAAAAGTAAGTTAATTCCCCACCAACTCAGTGCATTGATCAGTTATGACAATGTAGATGTAAATGAGCTGATGAAGATTTTTAGTCATTCTTTCCTGTGATAAACAATTTTTCATTTGTAGAGATAACTATTTTAATAATCATCAGTTCGAATGTTCAGTAGCTAAATATTTTGTTATCGAATGTTGAAAGTAATTGAATATGATTGTTGTGTATCACTTGACCCCTGAAAGCGCAGTTTACAAATTACATGTAGAATAAATCCCAAATTTTCACTTTCATTACTTCATGCAATCTGGTTATGTGACAGCAGAATTTCTAATGGTTTCTGTTACGATGTTCATATGATATTAGCTGAATTACAGGGCCAGGCTCATATTTATATAGAATGTCCGTTTAACACCATGGACTTGAGAAGACAGGTCAGAAGTTTTGTCCATTTGGGGGTTAAGTGGTAAGCTAGGTTTGCATACACTAGTCCACTCGCTGTGCAGATAAAAATGTGGATAATCTCACAAATGGCGACACTGCCAGGATTCGAAATTACAACATTCTGATAGACTGAGGGTTAGTTTTTGATAGGCACAAAACACATAATCCTCCGAAACATTAAGCTGAGAAAAAAATGTAAATGTATATGTGACTCAACTGTGTAGGAAATGTAGATAGAATTGTATTCACATATTTCTTATTTGCTGGTCCAACATATCACTGAAATGGGTTGTGTTGTGTTCTGACTCAACTACATTAACCAAAAGGCTAAATCAAAGACGAGGAAACGGGTTCAAACATTACATGTAGAACCGTGGATGATATTTTGGCGTAGAATCAAGTTTTATGATCAAATGTTAAAGCTTAGTCAGGTTCGGAAAATTCGCGAACAGCAGTGCTTAGTGGAACGCTCAAAAATGACGGAGAATAATCGATTAAGACAAAGATAAGTCATGGAAGATCTTGATAGGATCGAGTTGGACATGCAACAGGTAAATCAGCGTTAACAACACGAGACAGAACACGTAGAAATACCGAATGAGACCGAATATGCAACACATGATGTTCACTATGGTCCAAAGAATGGACCTGAGAACGGCGTTGCTAAGGAATCAGACGCTGAGTCTGTAGACAGTGATTTACAGCATATTGAACCAAACGTAATCATATTGAATCAGTTAGACCTGCAATTGTATGAAAGAACGAGTGTTAGTGCTCCTACACTCTCTTCGGAAGTGAAGGACACGCTTCACGAAAACCGAGATAGGGAACGTTGCGTCAGATGGCAGTTGGCGAAAATAGTGTAGATAAAAACTCCAACATATATGGAATGTTGCAGCGTTTGTTACAACAATCGCAGGAATCAGAAAGGCATATAGATGGGCGCATAACACAAGGGAAAAAGGAATTAGATGGGCGCATAATACAAGGGCAAAATGAATTAGAAGAGCGCAAAAAGAGGACAAAAAGAATTAACACTGGGGCTGAAAGAAACTAATAAGGAAATACAAAAAACGCCTGACAATATTCTAGGCCAATTGGATCAAATACGAACTAAAGCTAAGGAAGCGCAAATCACGCTTCAGACTGTCGTTACACGGCACAAACAATTGAGAACACACATTGACATTGTCCAAAGAGACATGATTACGTTGCGTGAAGTTACGCAACAAAGTGTCAAAAACCTTAAACAATAGGTCGAAGCTTTTGCCACCAAAGCGACGACGAAAGCGAAACATTTTACTGTAGAAACGACGTTGCGCAAAAGAACGACAAAAGCGGCATTAAAGAAATTCGATGCTCTTATTTAAAAAATACAAGGGAAAAACGAACACCAATTTCAACGGCTGAGATCGGATGTTTTACGTTCGATCGAAAGTCGAAGTGACGTAGAAAGCGTTAGTGAGGAGTTGCAAACCACGACAGAATCCATTTAAGTGTCGGTAGATACTACTGTGAAGACTGCAGAATCAACAGTTGCCGATAATACGACAGAAGGGGTACCGTATGCGAAATTACGTGTGACGTAAGACGAAAATGCACATGTGGATGCCAGTCCGAAACCGCAAATCGCGAACGGGAAATTAGTCCAAACCAGCGTATGCCAGAACATCACGGTAACCGTAGAGAACAGTGTGGATTTGGAACACTGTTCGAGAAATCGGGAATACAAGAGTGTGGTTTGCAGCAAGGTTCAGTACTTCAAGCACAAAGCGTGACAAACGCTGATCAAACCATAGAGGCGCGTTACGCAACGCCACAATCTGAAGGACGAGTACTGATTGGTTACAGTATGGCGTCTAACGAGCCAGAGTTGCTTACACGTCAAGATACAAAGCCGGTAGCGGGCGTTATGATTGCATATTGCGCAATGAGACTCGCAAGTGATTCTACGGCACAAATGTCGCGGAATGAACCAAGTTACACACGTTTCCTTAGATTTGACGCAAACCAAGGACAGAATTCCAGTCTTCAAAACACAGAAGATGCATCACACAGAGAAGCGAGAGGTTTTTGATGATAACCACTTTCTTACTGTGCGGAAATATCAGCACTATAAGGCAGTTGCAAATATTCTCCATCCCCGCACATTTATTGATAAATTTAAAGTAGGAATACCGACACATTGGCCATTGAAACATGTTAGATTTCATTTGTGCACATATGGATGGAAGTGTTGTTGAAACCATGCAGAAGATAGCAGAAACTTGCGATTCGTATGATTCGTTTAGAGCTGCCTTTATAGCAAGATATTGGTTACCTGAGACTCAGATGAGAATAAAGTATGGATAATAAAGTATGGATTATTACAAAATGTCTCATCCGTGAATTCGTGTGAGAAAACAGCAGTCAGAATATTGCTAAAAGGAACCAATACTTAGATAAACTTAGATAACCCATATAGCGACGGATAGTTGATTCAAATATGGAAAACGGGACTGCTAATGAAGTATCAACAAGCCTTGATAGGACGTGGGGGTGATAAAGTAGAAACTTTCAAAGGTGTATTGAGAGTACTAGAATTATGTATGAAAACGATGGTCAAAGACGTCACAATTCAGGACAGAATAGTTTTGAAAGAAAACGTAATAGTAAAGACAATAATCATAGTAGCGATGGTTGGCCGGCATTGGGATTGAATTGTGAACGAAATAGGAACAATTACGGAAATGGGAGTAGTGGAAACACTAGACCACAGCGTGATGGATATGGTGTTATTAGTGCTTGGAACAGGCGGAATACGCATTCGGGAGGACGACGGTTCAATCCCGCGTCCGGCCATCCTGATTTAGGTTTTCCGTGATTTCCCTAAATCACTCCAGGCAAATGCCGGGATGGTTCCTCTGAAAGGGCACGGCCGACTTCCTTCCCCATCCTTCCCTAATCCGATGAGACCGATGACCACGCTGTCTGGTCTCCTTCCCCAAACCAACCAACCAACCAACCAACAGGCGGAGTATAGATGAAAACAGGAATCGAAAGAAAGCAGAAGTGGAGGTGATGCGAGAATTCAGCCACAGGAAAATACTTGGGGTAGTTACTGGAGAAACGAACCACAGATGGAGGTTTAATTACGACCACCAAATCCTGGGAAGCGTGAGAATTGACTGACGTTAGGTATTGCAGGAGTTCAAGCAGAAACGGATGACAAGGCGACCGCAGCAGTAAATAGGTTAAGGCGTGACGTACAAGAGTCTGAACTGGGAAAAGGAACGACAGAGTGATCATCAAAAGTATCCTACAGATACACAACAGGGACGAGATAGATTGGACTGACACTGAAGATGAGGATGAACTCCCAGCATTACCTAGTAATGAACCATTTGGTTGTGACGAAGCATATATGGCGCAGATATTTGATTCCGCACAGAAGAAAAATTATTTTCAGCAGGATAATACATATCCTACTGTAAGCTGTAACATTATGATTGATCAAGACGACAGGATTCACCAACAAAATACAGCTAGTAAAGGTCATAGAAAAAAGGAAGCACAGATAAGTACACCTGATCAAAAGTTCTATACGTTACAAAATCAACTAAAATCCTTCCTGGAAACTTTGAAAGAATAGCGGATAGAGTCTGAAGCGTTGTGGACAGCGGGAATCGAACAAAATCGGGAAGAACAAGGTGATAATGGGGTGGAAAATGACAGGGAAAATATCCCGTCTGGATCGGAAAAGGAACCAGATTATAAAGGACGTGAACAGTCTGAAAAATCAGATCGAAAAATATACAATTTTGGCACATAAAAGGACATAGTACGGCAGTATTGCCGAGACTACTTAATTATACACCAGACAAAGAAAACAGCGTCGTAATAAATGACGAAATAACTGAAAATTTCAATCTGCAACTCTCAATGGCAGATAACGAATATGTTAACGAGTTGAATCAAGGTGTGAGTACAGACACAATTAATGTAGAATCTGACGAATCCCAAGAATCTAAGTGTCGAGTACTGTCACACTTAAAGAAACTTCCCAGTCTCTAAAATCCAAATTAAACTCGATTTCACAAGTGTGTTACGAAGAGATAAACTTAAAGGAAGTAAGAAGGTGTGAAAATAAGGATTTGAAATCTAGATCGGTTACTTTAGCAGCCGATCTAGAAGCAGCGAGACTACAGTTGAACAATTTAAGAAAGGGTAGTACTTCTCGCCAAACTCTCTATGAATACCATCAAATGTCGATGGAAAATGACGCAACTATCGATGCCCATAAACATCCAGTGGTGACGCAACAAACACACGTCCATCAAGTAATTGAGGACATATTAATGGCGGACGTCGGAGACGAGAGTACTTTGGAGATTGCTACTTCGTGTAAT